>NC_134484.1:78628598-78818598 GCF_040206685.1 Ascaphus truei
CTGTGTTCCACATTACTGCCTGCTTTAATTGTGCGGCTTGGTAATATTTGTTTATATCCGGTACGCCCATGCCCCCCCTGGATTGTGATGCCAACAGGATCAATCTCGCGACTCTGGGCCTCTTTCCCTGCCAAATAAAGTGATACAGCCTGTTTTTAATGTTTTTTAGATCAGTGCCAGGAACATGGACCGGGAGTGTTTGGAAGAAGTATAACAATCTTGGCAGTATGTTCATCTTAATAGATATCATTCTTCCGATCCATGAAATCTGGTAACCTTCCCACTGATCTAGATCTTTTTTGATCTTTTCCCAGAGTGCTGTGTTATTATCTCGATATAAAGCTTGATAGTGTCTTGGCACATTAACTCCCAGGTATTTAACGTGAGAAGGACACCATCTATAGCTAAAATGTAATTTGAGTAGCTTTACTTCGGGATCTGGGAGACTAAGATTCAGGGCCTCTGATTTGTCGTTGTTAATTTTATATCCTGATATCTTTCCAGAGTCCGTCAGTTCCTTTTGAAGGTTAGGAAGGGAAGTTTGGGGTTTAATCAAAGTTAGAATGATATCATCAGCGAATAAGAACATTTTATAATTCGTTTTTCCAATAATAATAATACCCTGTATATTCAGGTTGTTTCGTATTTTGGATGCTAGTGGTTCAATCGTGAGGGCAAAGAGGAGGGGGGACAGGGGGCAACCTTGCCGTGTACCATTTTTAATGTGGAACCTCTCAGAGTTTCCACCAGGGAGTCTAACCGTGGCAGAAGGATTCTGATAGAGTGCTCGGACTCCTTCTAGAAATGAGTCTTTGAAGCCAAATTTTATCAATGTTTGGTCCAGGAAAAACCAGTCTATTCTGTCAAATGCCTTCTCTGCATCCAAGCTCAATAGCATTGCTTTTGAACCTGTCATATGGACATGGTCGACTATATTAATTATTTTCCGGGTATTGTCCGAGGCTTGCCGACCCGAGACAAACCCGACCTGGTCTGTGTGTATTAGTCTAGGTAAGATGGGATTAAGTCTGTTCGCCAATATTTTGCTGTACAATTTAAGGTCGTTGTTCAACAATGAGATTGGTCTGTAGCTTCCGCTTTGAGTTGGGTCCTTCCCTTCTTTATGTATTATGGCCAGATAAGCTGTTGACATTAATGGAGGGATAGGATTGCCTTCTAAAAATGAGTTGAACAAGTTCAATAAGTGGGTAGACAGTATAGGTAGGAATTTCTTATAATAGACATTTGTGAAGCCACCAGGGCCCGGCGTTTTGGAAGTTTTTGATGCCTTTACAGCTGTTGTTAATTCTTCCACCGTTATTTTAGCATTTAGCATAGCATTTTGCTCCTCAGTAAGGGAGGGGAGCGCACAGTCATCTAAATAATCTGCAATAGACGCTAATTCAGCGTTATTTGGGATAGCAGGTCGAGCTCTCAAATTATATAATTTAGTATAAAATTTAGTAAATTCTTCTGATATTTATTTCTCATTATAAAGTATCTCACCAGATCTATTTTTAATCGCCATTATTTGTGATCTTTTTTGTACTCCTCTTAACTTACTAGCAAGAAGCCTGTCGGCCTCATTCCCCTTATCATAGTACCTCTGACCCGTCCATTTGAGAGCCTTTTCTACGTTTTCCAATTGGATCTCCATCAAATCGGTTCTAGCAGTTGTCAGCTGTTTATAGATTTTCTGAGAGGGTTTCGATTTGTGCTGCTGCTCTAATTTGATAATTTTTTCTGTAAGCTCTTTAATTAATTTAGTTTTAACTTTTTTCCTGTGGGAGGCAATTGAGATGAAATTTTCTCGGATTGTCGCCTTATGGGCTTCCCACAGGGTTGCTGGAGACGAGACCGAACCTAGGTTTACTCTGAAGTAATCCTTAAGAGACTTTTTAATTTCCTTTTCTATCTCAGAATGGTTCAGTAAGGAGTCATTTAATTTCCAGCTATATGAGACTAATTTGACAAATAGAATGGATAGGGTCAGGGTGATGGGAGCATGGTCCGACCACGTGATTGGGCCTATATCTAAGTTAGCGGCAGCCTCTAGGACATTCTTGGTTGCAAGGAAGTAGTCAATACGGAATAGGTCTGGTGAGGGGCCGAGTAAAAGGTAAAGTCCCTTTGTCCCTGGTGTTGTGCTCTCCAAATGTCCACCAAAGAAAAATCCCCCATAATATCTTTAAATTTTTCCCCAGTCTTTGGGATTGGGTTGAGTGCAAACGTCCTGGGGTAGACGATTTGTCTTCGATCGGATTGAGAGCCATGTTAAGGTATTAGT
Organism: Ascaphus truei; assembly: GCF_040206685.1. Classification (NCBI taxonomy): domain Eukaryota; kingdom Metazoa; phylum Chordata; class Amphibia; order Anura; family Ascaphidae; genus Ascaphus; species Ascaphus truei. Next base: position 78,630,886 of record NC_134484.1, read on the forward strand.
AGTGAGGACAGATAGACTGGGTCAACTTCTTCCAGTACTTTTATAAAAAAATCTGTCTGGTTCTCGTTTGGGGCGTAGAGGTTAATTAGGGCGATTGCCGATCCCGAGAGTGAGCCATAAACCACACTGAATCTACCCTCTGGATCCGTCTTTATTTTTGTTAGATTAAATGGAGTGCCCTGACGGATCAGAATAGCAACTCCCCGACGTTTACTACTAAATGATGAGTAATAGCTCATCGGATATGCGTTTTGAAATGTTTTGGGCGGGTCGTGAGATGTGAAATGCGTCTCCTGAAGGAAAACAATGTCACCACCCGACTTTTTTATTTCCTGTAAGGCAAGTCTCCTTTTCCTGTTATTATTCAAACCTTTTACATTCAGGGAGACGACTTTAATTGTCCCTTGGTGAGCCATTCTGTCTATGGTGCTTATCGAAACTTAGGGCCTTTCCCTTCCCACTAGGGACAGGCGGGTTTAGTTTTATGCCAAGCACTAGTGTATTGTTGAGAGAATCAGTGTGCCTTTTCTCAAACCTGAGTCTAGAAGCGACTAACCAGGGTGGGCAGGGAGGAGGGGGGAGGAGGGGTCCCGCTGGGACAGAGTCAGCGGGGTTAGAGAGAGAACGAAAGTCGACCCTATAGAGGTCTAGAGAGTTAAAGTCCGGTCTTAACTAAAGGCCGGCTAGTAAGGTTTAAGACCCTTGGGTGGTGGGAGCGGTGTCGACCTCCGGTAGGTCCGGGCGAGGTGGAGACCCTGTGGGTATCCAAGTTTTCATCCGTTTCACTTTGTGCGTGACAGTCGTGGTTATGGGGTTTTGTTGTGTCTGAGGAAGGAGGGGGGGGAGGGAGTGGTATTTGGTCTTCTGGCCATGTTTCTCTCCCTTTTCTGAAAATTCGGGCCTAGGCTTGTGCTAAAAGTATTCCTATATTAAGGGGCTAGGGGGTGCTGTTCTAAAGAGGAGTTATACAAAAAAACACTAGATGGCGCTCATACACTCTAAAAAACACACAACTTAAACCATGCAGTGATATATAGTGACTAGTGATATCAAAAATAAATCAAAAATAAAGTGCATGAAGTGATAAATAGACACTCAAACCCTTAAGGACTGTTTCACGGTCCGCAAAGTAACAGGAAAAGGAATCAGGGGAGCGTCAGTGCCTAAGGAAAAATGTGATACTCGCATAGTGCAATATGTTAACAATACACATACACAGGCAGAGCTCTCATAAGAGCACAGTGAGGCTAGATATTAATGATCACTAAGTATCAGAAATATTAGCTGTGTATGGGCATCTCTAATGACCCATACACACAGGAACATAAATAGGAGGTAGGAATCCAAAAGAGAGACACCAATCCAATACTTAAAAAATGTAGATATTTATCCAGCATTGATAAAAATTGGAGGCTTACAGGATTCCGGAAAGGTAACAGCAAGTTTGTACACATGAAGGTTCACTCGAGTCGCGTTCTCGGGATCTCTGCACGATGCTGCTTCCTCATCCGGTCTCCGACCTGCGCTGCTTCAGGGGGCCGATACGTCACTTCCGGGTTCTTCAACTCGTATTGCGGATGCCACCGGAACTCCACAGCAGGCTCTCTCCCTCTGGATCTCACACGAGGGGTTACGCTCTACTAGTTTCGCCGTACGTAGTGACGGCTTCGTCAGGACTCCTGACGAAGCCGTCACTACGTACGGCGAAACTAGTAGAGCGTAACCCCTCGTGTGAGATCCAGAGGGAGAGAGCCTGCTGTGGAGTTCCGGTGGCATCCGCAATACGAGTTGAAGAACCCGGAAGTGACGTATCGGCCCCCTGAAGCAGCGCAGGTCGGAGACCGGATGAGGAAGCAGCATCGTGCAGAGATCCCGAGAACGCGACTCGAGTGAACCTTCATGTGTACAAACTTGCTGTTACCTTTCCGGAATCCTGTAAGCCTCCAATTTTTATCAATGCTGGATAAATATCTACATTTTTTAAGTATTGGATTGGTGTCTCTCTTTTGGATTCCTACCTCCTATTTATGTTCCTGTGTGTATGGGTCATTAGAGATGCCCATACACAGCTAATATTTCTGATACTTAGTGATCATTAATATCTAGCCTCACTGTGCTCTTATGAGAGCTCTGCCTGTGTATGTGTATTGTTAACATATTGCACTATGCGAGTATCACATTTTTTCCTTAGGCACTGACGCTCCCCTGATTCCTTTTCCTAAAGAGGAGTTATGTAAGGGGGTGTGTGGGTAGGGGGAATGGGAGGTTGGGGGGCTGGGTATGGTAGGGGGGAGGAGAGAGGGGGGGCTGAGGGGAAGAGGGGGGGTGGGGCATATGAGGGAAGGGGTGGTCTATGGAAGGGGGATCAGTTGTCCTGTTATGTTATGGGGTGGGGGGAGGGGGGGGAGAGGGAGGGGGGAGGATGGGGGAAGGGGGGGAAGGGAGGAGGGGGGAGAGGGGTGGAAGGGGAGGGGGGGAATGGGAGGAATAGTGGGGGGAAGGGGGTGCAGGGAGGGTTGTGTCTTCAGTATTTCACTATTTCCCTATTTCTCTGTAACAACAGTCTATAATCTACATAACCAGGTATAACCTATTAATCTAAAGTGAATTAACAAATTCTATTCTAGAAGTACTTTCTCACAATTTCCCACTACAGACCCGTCAGGATAGGCGTTGTCTTCGAGTGTCCATGAGAAATCAACAGGACCAGGATGGAATGGTCCAGGGGTCAACGTTGTCGGCTTCAATTCGAGTCCGCAGTACTTTGGCCTTCTGAAATCGTTGTAACTGCATCCCTGCTCCTCAGAGATTGAAACGCAAGCCTCCCCACGGCTGAGGGGGTCGGAGGGGAGCAGAGAGTAGCTGGTAGGATGCAGGCAACTTAGGCCCTCGTCGTGGCAGGATCCAGCAGCGTCTAGTAGGCCGCGGCGGTTGGTCTCGTTGGGCAGAGTGTTGCTCCGTAAGAGCGCGGTGAACGGTCTGAGGAGCCTCACCATCGGCAGCATCGGTGGAAAGTACAGGAGCACCATCTAAAGGGAGGAGTAAAATCCCGTGGGTCCCGGTCGCACTGTTATTGAGAGATGCTCGTGTCCCCAGGCGCTTCTACGCGAAGGTAAGTGTCTTTGAGGTTTTATCACTTATCCCGTGTCTGCCTCTGGCTCGCCAATCTCATTGAGGCTCTTACCGGAAGGTCCTCCATGTCGTGGGTCAGGGGCTCAGGGCATCACAAGGGACATCCCAATTGCTTTCGCCAGTTGTTCCATGTCCTCGGGGTACCGGAGCGTGAAATATTTCCCTTTATTATTGATGATAAGTTTGAAGGGAAATCCCCATTTATATTTAATGCCTTTCTCTTGCAAGAGAAGGGTGAGGGGGCGCAGTTCTTTCCGGCGACTTATAGTCATCTTTGATAAGTCGTTACAGACTTGGAGCGTCTCCTCACGGAGGATGGTGTCTCGCTCCCGACAGGCTCCGATAGTTTTTTCTTTGGTCGAGTAGCTGTGGAGGCGAATTATCCCATCCCGGCGGCGGTTGGTATCGTCCGATCTCGGGCCCAGCGCTCGGTGGGCTCGGTCTATCTTGAGGTCCCGTTGGTCCAGATCGCCACAAAATGTAATGAACAAGTCCGTCAGGTATTCTTTGAGGTGACCAGGCAGAACCGCTTCAGGGATGCCATGAATTCTTATGTTCTGGCGGCGATCCCGGTTCTCCTGGTCCTCTAATCATCTCTCAGAGAGTGGATTTCATTGCCCAGGTGGATTATTTCTTCATGAGAGGAAAGAAAGAATCCCTATATTGTGGCACTTAGAGAGTGCACCCAAACTATAACTTAATATTTATTGATTAATCTTAAAATGATAACTGTTTGGAATAACCATAGATGCAGGACAAATTGTTATTAAAATTAATGAAAAAACGGAGAGGTGGGGTAGTACATAGGGGGATTATATATAAACCCTATTGTCAGTCAATTAACCCTTGAAAGGTTTGTAAGTGTTTAGAGAAGTATTACACAGGTAAGTAAGGTGAGGATAGTATTATATCCCTGATCCCTTGTGGGAGCAACCATAAGCTTACACAGGAGAGATTGAATATAGCTATACAGATAGAAACATATGTCCAGGGAAGCTATAGAAGTAGCCCCAAGTCTATCTAAGTAGCTGATCTCTAACTCAATGTATTCGGACACAAACTCTTTATTAAACATTGACTGACACTAAAGTCTGGGTGCTGTTGCTGCCCACGAATGCAGTCTATGAAGCACCCAGACGGTACACAAGCCCTCACCACTCCGACAAGCCGACGTCACGTGATGGTGACGTCAGACATACCCTACGTACGTTTCACCGTGATGGGCTTCATCGGGGGCGTAGGGTACGTCTGACGTCACCTTACTTACCTGTGTGATACTTATCTAAACACTTACAAACCTTTCAAGGGTTAATAGACTGACAATAGGGTTTATACTGTATATAATCCCCCTATGTACTACCCCACCTCTCCGTTTTTTTATTAATTTTAATAACAATTTGTCCTGCATCTATGGTTATTCCAAACAGTTATCATTTTAAGATTAATCAATAAATATTAAGTTTTAGTTTGGGTGCACTCTCTAAGTGCCACAATATAGGGATTCTTTCTTTCCTCTCACTTAGTCTATTATTTATTCCCTGTGAGCACCACCCTTCCCTTATACTGTTTGGGGTATTAATCCCTCTTCATTCGCTTGAGCAGGGTATATCTGCCAATACTATAATCTGCAGATGATATTTGGTTTATATATATCGGATTATTTCTTCATCAGCGTCTGATTGGTCTTTGAGGGCCTCCTCGAGCCTGCCCTTTAAAGTTGTAGTCCTCTCCGTCAGGCCCTGGATATCCTGTTTAATTTCGGACACCGCTTCTTTAAGGTCGGCTTGTAGAGACCTATAAAGTTTACAATGGAGTTCTTCCAGGTAGGCTTTGGTAATTCCCTCGTCCGGGGGAAGATTTTCGCCGAGCCTTTCAGGGTCAGGCGGCCCAGGTTTGGTGCCTCGTGCGCTAGGCGGGGATCCGCCATCTTGTTTCTTTGCTCCCGTATCGGAGCTCTGCTGCGCGGGAGCAAAAAACTTGGTTACCCCCTGAGTGGGCTGGTTTTTCGCCTTCTGCGACATCCCTGTTAGTTTAGGAGTTGGGGAGGGCACTTAGTGGCTATTTTTGCCGGATGAATGTTGCTTTTAATATCGGTTATACGAGCGGGTCTCCGGAGCTCTCCTCTTACCCGACTACTCCGGTTGACGTCATCGGCACGCCCCCAGAAAAAAGCATTTTAACGTTGTCTGCAAAACCGTTGAGAAACTGAAGTGGGCGAGTTGTTCTAATTGCAATTTAATCTGTCTTTCATTGCCGTACAGTACTTCAAGTGTGTGTAATTGTAATTTGAAGATTAGCGTTATGAGTTCATAAAGTGTACATGGGAAAGGCCATTCTGAGGCTCCTTAGCCAAAAATACAACGTCGCCTCTTCTACTGAATGTAAAATATGTTTTCCGCGAATGAGTGTTTATCAAATTGGAACCTTGTTGAAACGCATATGCGTGTCATCAAATGTCTGCGCATGCGTATATGGCAAATTGGAAACTTGTTGAAACGCATACTGTATGCATGTCATCACATCCTGATGTTCCTAATTATATTACTGTACAGTAAGATACAGTGCATTTCCTCACGGAGTCGCTGGATAATGTATAATGTAATATATGCCTGGGATATATTGATGTCCCACTGGTCAGAGACTACATGAGTTGCAGATATAGCAGGAGAGCGGGTCCTTTGCAAAATCGTGAGGGTTGCACTGTGCTGAAACACTTTATTACACTCAAAATGGAGGCTGCCCTGCAAGGGAGTGCACCGCGTGGACTGTGTAATCTAAAATGGTGGTTCCTGCCGAGAATGGGAACTGCGTGGGAGGTTTGCAAGAAAACTGCACGCCTCGCTACAAAGTTTTGCAAGGGTCTGGCGCGAAAACCAGAGCTCCACACCTGCTATGTGAGTGGATCAACGCAGAGCCAGAACCACTCCTTGCTACTGTGTGCCCCATCTCTAAACTCCACCAGAGGGAGGGGTCACAGTGAGCCTCAATCAGCGAATCCTATCCACACTATGAAAGGAGCCGGATGCGAGCTTCCACCCCCTCAGCATGATGGAGCATGGCGAGCGAGATTAGTGAGTTACCCATTTCTTTCGTGCCTGTGTCTACATAAAATGAGGTCAGGCAATGTGGACTTTGCCTACTACTCGCTGCCAGAAGGTTTCCTGGATGTACCCACTGATGGGATCACCAGCTTTATGTGCTTGGGCCCTGATTGTGCATTCCCAGAAGAAGACCTTGTTGGGGGGGCTATTTTCTCAGTGAGTGGAGCAAGCTATCTAGTGTCTAGCCCTCTACTGCCTATGATTGGGGAGTACCAAGCCCCGACGACCGAGACAAGGCCCGAGCCGGTGGCAGAGACCGAAACCCAAATGCTACTGGGTGAGGTGCCCGAACCACCTGACGAGGCCAGAGCCGGTCCTCTGGTGTCAGCAAAGCCAGATGGCCTTCGCTCCATAGCCACTATCCAAAGTGAAGTACCAAGGTACCTGTCCCCAAGGTGTGGAGCTTACTATATGTGGCCTGTTGTGCCATCACCAACTACCACGGACCGGCGTGACGGCCCAGCGGTAATGCCATGCGAAGTGGGCCGCATCGAAGCTGTGACCACAGAAGGCCCGTGCTCCCTAACAGACGTTCCAGGGGGTCCATGTACCCCCGATCCAGACTCGGCTCCAGAGCCAGAACCCCAGATGTCAGAACCAGCGGGTAAGGTGACTTCCCAGGAAGAGTTGGGTGCGCTTCCATGCGTCTGCGCAGAAGCGGGACTGCTTCCTGCCAATAGCCACCTGTGAATGTGAGGTGCCCCAACGCCGTTCCCCTGTGAAGGTATCCACTGCCCCTCTCATCAGATGATGACCACAACAGCCACGCATCAGTGGTGACGCGTGAACCGACGGACCACTCCAGTGGTGCTGTAAAGAAAGAGCCACCTACCTTTAAAGGGGAGCGGCCAAATCCAGAGACCACCACACGGCAAACGCTGGTGTGCCCAGAGACTCAGAGAAATTGCACGGAAATGGCGGAATCCAGTGCAGCGGAAGCGGTAGCTGACAGTGTTCCAGACGAACCGACGACCATCTCGAGCCAGCGGAGCAGTGAGGCACCAACCCTTTACCCCCTGCAGGTTGTGATGGAGGTATCCAGTGAAGGGGCCCTGCCCGGCGCCTTCTCCTATGAGGAGGAACGCCATGTACTTCCGGCGCAACCCCTGACCGATGACGAACTTCCGGTGTGGGATTTGGCCCTGTACAAAGATCCCGCGATTTCTCCACCAGATGACGTCACTTCCGTGGCGACCGCCGGAGCGTACCTAGACTGTGCTATGACTGCTCCGGGCGCGAAGTGGAGCGTTATATTTACAAAAGTTGTGGACTGAGGAAAATGCTGCGCCGCCGGTGGAGGGGGGGGGGGATGGGGAAATATGTGTTACAAGTACATCACCAAAAAAAAATAAACGGAACAAACACAATTATTTATTTGTCATAAAATGGTTAGCAGTGGTTCTGAAAGATTTCTGGATGCTCACATCCTTCTTCATTGTCTCTTTCTGATACTAAACTTGGCGAGACCAAGGAAGGAACTCAGTGGAGAGCTCGAAAAAAAAGTGGCTCGGAATTGTAAGTTTGCCATACTGTATACCTTTAGTTTTACTCATACCTACAGTATACAGATGCAACTCAGTGGCATCTCAAAAAAAAATCCAATGTGTGTTCATTTTAAAAGAAACAATTTTTCAAGATAATTGGTGTATTTTTACCCACACAAATATATAGCAGTGATGCAGATTTACCCTTTCCCAGCACAATAAATGTGAAACTCCACTAGTTTCAGTAAATCTTGTAATTTGGTTTAATTTTAGTTTCAGTGACCATGGCCAAGATGTACATTTTTTTTATTTCAGTTTTGATTAATTGCCAATTGCTTAATATCACTCTTATCTAATTCACAATCTGGTGTGAATTGTTTGTACGTGTCAAATGAAATCATCGTACTGCATTAATTAGGGTTATATTGCAGGTTAGAGTATGGTTTCGATGTACAGTATAGCATATTGTAATATAAAACATGAATTGAATCAATATGATTGCTTTCTTCATTACAATTTAAAATGTATTCAGTTGGCTTCAAAGAAATTGGCTTTTTTTCATTAAGGTCATGTCGATAATTGTTGCGGGATTGTCAAATTAAATATGGTTACAGTAGGTATTAAGTTTCTACTGGATTATATTAAATGAATAATTAAAAGTGAAAATCCCTTATAAATAATACGGGATTGTTTCATTAGCCAGTGTTTGTCATTGTTCAGCTGTTTTTTTTTCTGATTTTCTCTTTTTTGTTTTCAAAGTGAAGGGCAAATATTTAGGTATTTGTGCAGTGAGCCTTTTTTTATAATACTGAAGTACTTTGAAGACTTATTTTAACAGCATTTTCTTGTTCTCTTTTCAACCAATTATGCAATCTCATTAAAGCCTTATTTTTTTTTAATGATAAGCGAATACAAATGTGTAATATACAATGTCAGCCTTTAATAGGAGTGAGCCATGCAACCAACTTTTTTTTTTTAATTTTCAAATCTTATAAAGGATTATTTTATGCATCAACTTATTTTGTTAGATTTTAAAACATATAAAAAAATTGTGTGTGTATGTGTGCAAGAGGTTATTAGTTTGGCAGCCCAGTTGTTTCTACCAAGTTGTACCTCCCTGCAGAGCACTAAGGTGAGCATGCACACTCCAAAATCTTCACACTGCATCCGAATTCTGCCACCAGCACCAAGATACATTTTAGAGTAACCTTAAAGGATTAAACCCAGTACTTATATTTTAGATTTAATATAATGAAAATAGTTGCAGTGCCTATACAAAAAATGACAAAATAACATACAAAAACATAAGACCAGTCCAATTATGAAATAAAAGTCAATAAAATACAAAACCTTGAAGAAATAAGGCCTTGTGAACAGGAAGCTCAGATGACTTCACCAAGGGGATCATAAGGAAAAAACGAGATTCACATGCAGGGAAGTGTATCCCCAGGATTAATTATTTAATGTGTGAGTTTCAGTGAAAATACAAAACAATACAAAAGAATGATTCCTTGAGGGTTAAATATATTGTGTGCTCTCCCAATCACAGGACTCACGGACACAGAATGCAGCTCAATACAAATAATGCCTTCAATTATGAGGTTCTGTACGTTGCCGCAGTGCAGCAACAAGGCAGTCCATTTTTTTTTAGTTTAACTGGCGGCTGGGCCCCCCTAACTCACAGGGCCTGGGACACCAGTACCCTTTGTCCCCCCCTCTTGGCGGCCCTGAGTCCATTAGGCAAGGAAGCAGACATACCTCAAAAATCCTTCTTACAGTAGGCCAGACGATTTACAGGTAAGCCCATAAAAGCAAGGTCAAAGCAGTGAAGAGATATCAAGGCCCTGTGACATAAGATAGCAGCTTTTTTTTTTTTTTTTTAAAGTCTGAATACCAAAACGATGTCATAAATCTATTAAAATGTAAAGTGCAAATGTAGACAAATATTTTCCCATTCCGTTATGCATGTAGAAGCAAATGTCCCAGAAGCAAAAACTTTCATCAGGCAAAGGGTATCTCTGATTGATGTCAGAAAGATACTGTATTCTTAATTTCATAATTTTTAGATTAACCATCCTTATGGTGCTCATACACTGTAGGCTGGGAGTCATCTTATTGTGTGAAATATTATCTGATTGTTTTAACAAATCTACGTAAGTACCAGCACTCACTGTCTAATAGCTAAATGATGAAAACAGTTGTAATGCAGAATAAACATTTAATAATAAAATGAACCAGAAATAAATCAAATGTGTTTGCAGAAACCAGTATCATAAATGGGCATGTCACAAAGTGAGGAGTGGGGGGGGGGGGAAGGAAAAGGGGAAAAAACATGAAACACAAGGAATATACACAAAAAACGGAGAACGGAAAGTATGCACATTTGATTTATTTCTGGTTCATTTTATTTTTAAATGTTTATTCTGCATTACAACTGTTTTCATCATTTAGCTATTAGACAGTGAGTGCTGGTACTTACGTAGATTTGTTAGTACTATACAGGGGAATAAGGGTCCGCTTTTGTTCCGTGCACCCTGCAATTGCATATTTAACACTATCAGAGTGCTGTCAATCGTCTCCTTTTACCATTATCTGATTGTTTGTCTTCCTGTTTGTATTTGATAGTGAATCGGTGTGCATTCATCCTTTTGCACATTGTTTGGTTTCACCTACAGTACATATCCTGTATAGGGACATTTCCTGCATTGAATGTAGTATAGATTACATTGGAGGATTGACACGTGTATGTTCTTGGATTTTTTACTGGTTATTTTGTGGGGTATGGATATTTACAGTATAAATATGCACTTTTTTTGTCCAATCCCCTCTCCCCTCACGTCTCCTTACTGTCTAGGCCGCCTTTGCATTTCAATAGAGAAAAGCCTTCTATGTCTCTACTGTTAATATTCATACCAGGCTACCTGTCTCTACCTCATCTTATTTCTTATTTCCCACTTCCTCTCTACATCCATTGCAACCAGATATCCCTCTTACAAACACTGTATATAATAAGAGATTCACAAGCTTTTAACACATCAACTAATTGTTAGTCCAATAAAAGGTAACATACCATCTACAGATGTAGTCACGAGTATTAGAACACTTACCTAGGAAATTTTGGGAGATTCTGGGACTGTCTCACAGTAAATGCCTCAACATTGCCTCGACATTTCTGTGAGATTCTTAATGGCCCATCGGAATAACACAGCGAGGGGTCCCTGCAGTCCTATTCAAACTGAATGGTTTGAAATTCAAACTCGGTACGCACCAAACAAACATGTCTCTATGACCCTGAATATTCCTGCCAGCTAATGTAACTGCAGGAAAAGCCTGGCAGATACAGTGAAGCTGCTGAAGTTTCAAATCAAGACGGAGACCCCTGTATCTCTGATTGGACGGAGTCGTCCAAAACAAAAAGGCCTTTGTATAATGACCTTGTACAGTGTTGTGCACATAATGAAACTTGGAATACTTTGTAAGAAGCTGATTTTAAGGAATCGTTTGGTTTAATTGACTCCATTCCCTGAAAAAACATGCCGTTCGAGATGCCTCCAAAAGAAAAACCTCCATTCTCTTATGCCAATCTAATATATACCGCTATTCAAAACCGAATACAGAAAAAAGCTACTGTCTCACAGATATATCAATATATTACAGAGAACTACACTTATTATCAAAATCATCCAAAACCTACTGTAAGGTATGGAGAAATTCCATCCACCGGACTTTATCAACCAATGCTTCTTTTATTCGAAACCCACCGTCTCTCGGAAACAGGGGTGACTGTTGGTCAGTTTATGAATCCGGTATGCGTATGTTTGCTAATGGAAATTTCAGAAGACACAAAAGAGTCGGGCACAACTACCATGATATAGGTGCCCGCAGTGGTGCCTTAAATGTTCAGCAGAATTTGTATTCTTTTCAACCGGAGTTGTCCAACCAATACCAGAACCATAACGGAGCTAGTTATTACGATAACATGCATAATACCGACTTGGCTCAAGCAGATGAAATGCCACAAACTTACTATCTGTATCCGCCTCAGTACATTCCACAATATCCAAACTGTTATTGGAGTAAGGTACAACCCTACCAAGCTGAACACACCGAACAACGAATTGATTGGCTACAGCGGCTACCTCGCAAACACCCCTTCCATGACTGCACCGAATATGAATGCAATATAATGCAGGTAACTATAACGGAAGGACTTTATACAATCTGTGAATCGCTTATTCCCGAATGACAGGCATATGCGTTCGATTCATGACGCATGCGCGTACCATACGGAAATAAAGTTTTTGTTTTTAAAAGTTAACTTGCCCCTTTTACCTTTTCTCCGTCTTCTGATAATATAACAGAGATCGTGGTGTAAAGATCACAATATGCCGGAACAGAGTTCATAAAGAAGGTAAGATCCAGTTAACGATATACGTGGCAATATTGTTAAATGTGCTGTGCAATGGCACTGGAAATACCAGCTATTCCTGAGCAGCCCTTAAATGTCATTCCACTACATTAACGCCCCTCGGTTAAAACAAAATAATCCATTGTCAATTTTCAACATTAAATAAATATGTTAGCTTTGCATAAATGCATTCTGCATATAACATGTTTGTAGTGATAGCATGTGGGGCAACAAAACCTTGTGTAGTACAAGCATTTGTAGAATTTTCCGTGGTTGATAATGACTATATATTTTTCACATACCTTATAAATTATTTAGATGCAGTAAGTTAAGTAGTTATTTAGAAGATGTAGCATCTTCTAGAAGTTTTACAACGCCAAGCTTCACGTGTTGTACCCAACAGTTACAGTCAAAACATGTGTGATAAGATGCATCTGAAATGTTCTTTTTCACCTGTACATTTCGGTAATTAATATTACATATCTACTTCTTTCACAAATGTTGACATCTCCGTTCCAGACAGAAGATCATGTCAATGGATGTACTGTATCCAAACACCGAACAACTGACACCTTTTATATACTGTCCACGTGCAAAAAACATGAAATGGACACTCATGCTATGATACACAGTAAAGTGAACCTGCTAAATTGTATATCTCCTAGCTAATCTTAGATTCTATAATGTTATTAGCTGAATGAATATTGATTTTTGGCTATTTTCTAATACTTACAAATGTGTGCAAACATTACAATAAACTTTGAAATTATAAATCTTCCCTTAGTGATCCATTGTTCTTAGGTCATGCTCATTACCCTTTTACATCACTCATAAATAATACAATTAATGATTTCCTACGTCATCTGAAGAAATACACATTTAGTTATAGTGGAACATTAATGTATTGGTCAAAGTTCGACATGAGTAATTGTATGAAGCATTGACATGAAATATGAATATAGAAATGTGTCGTTTCAAACATAAAAATATCACTTATGTAGGGATACATGCCAGGTTACTGATAGAAGATATCCCCATGTCATCTGCTCATACTCCTGCAGACAGTCCAATAATGTATGTAGTAATAATTACATAAGTGCCAATAATACAATTAAGTAAGGAATGTGAACAATAACAACTGTCGACGTATTTAAGAACACAATTCATAATTAATTGTTTATAAATTTATAATGAAGTATAAAGTTGTTTCAAAAATGATATATAGTCATGTAGAGTACCTTTTAAGTTTTAATATAACACTCTAGGCATATTCATCAATACAGCACTATCTCCGCTTAATGCACAACATTCTGCATTCAAGGATGCACACATTGTACAGGTGGGGGGAAACATGATTTATACAAGGACAAATGTGTTAAACATTGACATACCGTTGTCAGACGAACTCCTGATCATTCACTACAGAATATGCAGTCGATTGGAGAGAGCATGATCCTATGATTAGATACACACAATGTAATGTGACACACATCACAAGATGATTCTAAATTCTCTTATATGTAAATGAAAATCTTACATGTGAAATAATTCGCTATTACCGTCCGGCGGGTCTCCACCCCACTGGCTGTATGCTCCATAACCCCTGCAGGAGGCACGGGAGGATCCTCCTCTAAATCCTCCCGAATGTTGCCTTGAAGATTATGACGTAGTGTAATGTTGTGCAGGATGCAACAACAAATCACTATGTCGCCAAACTTCGCTGGCGAATACTGTAGCGCACTACCAGATCTATCAAGACATCTAAAACGACCTTTCAACACTCGAAATTTCCTCTCAATCACCGAGTGGGTGGATATGTGGGCGGCATTATATCGTTCCTCCGCAGGTGTTTGAGTATTACCCAGTGGGGTCAGAAGCAAAGGCCGGCTTCCATATCCTGAGCCGCCTATAAGACTGTCACATCACATGAATGTTAATATAATATGTAACAATATTCAAAACATTGCCTATTGCCATGTCCTAGTACATGAGAGTGAGTGAATAATATACAACACATGCCCTAACAATCCAATCATCATTATATAATGTTACGCTGCATTACATGGATTAGATATGTAATCAATGACATACAACATAAAAAATGTTAAGTATAGTGGTTACATTAAATATTAGCAACACATAATGAAACATTAAACTCTACATTAAATGTGCATCTAAGTGCAGTTTCTGTAACATTGACAGACCCAATAGCCAACCGTCCTCGAATTCCCCCACTCTTCAAATTTACGGAAGACTAATGAGCTCTGCAGAATATGGGAATCGTGGCAGGCACCTGGGAATTGGGCTACCACATTCAGAATTTTCATGTGCGCGTCACATACGACCTGCACATTGAGCGAGTGGTAATGTTTCCTGTTCCGGAAATCCCTCTCCTCTTCACGTAGTGGGGTCAGCGCAACATGTGTTCAATCTATAGCACCCATCACATTGGGTAGCCCAGCTACATTATAAAATGCAGTCTTCAGTGCCTGCTACTCTGTCTGTTCGCTAGGAAAATGTATATAATCACTAGCACGTTGAGTCAGTGCACATAGAAACTGGCTAAAGGCCCACGAAAATGCCGACTGTGAGACCCCACCTAAAATGCCCACAGTTGTCTGAAATTACCCAGAAGCAAGAAAATGTAATGAGCTCAGCATTTTAACAAGGCCAGGCACTGCATGACTCCTAGATGAGGAAACCATCTGAAAAGCTCAAAGGCAATATACCTATTATCATATGCAGGATTGAACATAATGGAGGTGGAGGAGCATAAAAGGGAGAGAGTATTGGAGAGTTAACTGCTACTAAATTGAGACAAAGCAATGTCCATGTAACAAAGTGCAGAATGACAAGGATCAGCCTGGAGTTGCAAATACTCACGATGAATCCGTCCTCCATTGCCCGTTGCTCTCACTCTCTCTCCTCGTGTCACTGTGTCCAAGGTAAGTGACGTCACTCCCCGGCGCGAGCACGATCCAGAGTAACAGAAGAAAGGTGAATGATCGATGCAGCAGCCGCTGCGAAATACTGGGACTCACCAGGTTAAACTTACAATTGAAGCTTTAATAAGGTTACATTAAAAATGAAGACAATCAGGACAGACAAAAAAAGAAAAACCTCCTCCCACGCGTTTCGGGCATGAACGGCCCTTTCTCAAGGAACATGACTCCTGTCTGTTGTTGGCTCTAAATCTTCTCTTAACACTTCATAGAGTTCCAAGACAGCCGCTGAGCTCAATCAATAGCGGTTGATAATCTCTGCCTCACTCAAGCCCTCTAGGGAGCATCTTTCCCAAAATAGCGGGGGGCTATGTGCCTCACAATACGGATCTCCCTCTCTCTCCTCTCTCTCTTCTCTCTCCTCTCTCCTCTCTCTCCTCTCTCTCCACTGCAACATAATGTCCCTTCTCCTCCTTGCAAAAAAAACACAAAACCGTAATCTGGGTCCACATCCATTTCACACTGGAAGGTAAGTGCCTCCTTGTATCATTTAAATAGGCAGCCTAATAAGCCACATGATTGTAAATGATGGCACGTGTGTTGTATAGTATTGTGCACATATTAATTGTAGTCATTCAAACATTCATAATAGTTTAATTCAGCTGTGTTACACACATAATAAAATGTGATGTAATCATCAAATATATACCATTCATGAATCCACAGTCAAAGCGATGCTGCGACCCAATATGAGTCATTGCTAGAAAATAATGACGCAATCATGACATTTGTATGTAACATGTTGAGACATGAAGGTGTTACATCACAAGAAGTACTCGTTTGTTTGTATAAAGGTGTGGCAGAAGGTTGGATTATTGTCAGGATGGTTGTTTTCTGATCACGGGAGTATTGCCCTTTAAATTAACCCCCGGCTAACGTTTGCTGGTATACTATCAAGTTATGAAGATAGATGTAATTAAATTGCTATTCATATAAAATCAATAATGTGTTCTCCTTTAATTCAATTAATGATCATCAGCTCCGGGGGACACAGAGATATTCACGCCACACCCGGGGACCCCCAGGCAGGCGCGAGGACAACCCGTGGACCCCTCTGAGTGCTAAATGTATTTACTTTTTTTCTACAGCTTAATGTATGTAAAATGATCAAATGCAGTATTATCCATATGTGGATAATAGTAATTTTGCACAATACTGTACTGTATGTGTTAGGGGGTTGTATTCATTTAAAAGTATAGTTTTTTGGGGGGGTGGCACACGATTGGTACCGCATGCCCACAAAGACCCCCGAAAACCTGCGGGGACCCCCGGACACCCGCGGGGTCCCTCGGACTCGCTCGGGGATCAGCCGGTGACACCCGCGGGACCCCCGAACACCCGTGAACACCCGTGGACACCCTCAGACACCCGCGGGGACCCCCGGACACCAGTGGGGTCCTCCGGACTCCAGTGGGGATCACACAGTGATACCCGCGGTGACCCCCAAACACCCGCAGGGACCCGCGTGGACCCCCCAGACACCCACGGGGTCCTCCGGACTCATGCTGGGATAACCCGGTGACACCCGCGGGGATCTTCCGGAACACCCGCGGACACCCGAGGACACCCGCATGGTCCCCCCAGACTCTCTCTCCTTCTTCCGGAACACCCGTGGACACCCGCGGACACCCGCCGCGACCCCTGGGACACCCGCCGGGATCAGCCGGGGACACCCACCGGCCTGTTGATTGGATGGTGTGTCTGCAAAAATGTCAAAGAAATGTTTCTAAGTCCTGCTCCTTTTGTACCTGCCTTGAGCTGGCATGCTGTTTCAAGCGCGTTTTTAAAGAACGATTACTTATCGTATCTTTGAGAATCACGCAGACTGGCAAAAATCAGCGCATTTACTGTAGCTGATCGTACGAGCTTTGTGGGACTTAGAAAATTTTCTTGAAAAAAAGCCGTTTTAGAACGCAAAATCCCTGTTATCACTGCTCTGTGAATCGCGCTGAGCACAATATCACGTTCTTTAAGCACTTAGCGCTCCTTAAAGGACTTATCACTGCTTAGTGCATAACCCTATATGTCCCCATAGTCTATAACTGGCATTAGCATCTGTTGTGCAATGTGCTTCCTGAGCAGCAGACTTAGGGAGGTTCCGATAAATTACACTTTGTTTAGCATAGGTTTTGGATGTCAGGGTATAGATATGCAATCCAAATTTTAAATTGGAGTAAAACCATATGCCCAAATATTTAAACTAGTAAAAGGGCTAGGATGGTATTAGAGTTGGTTCTGATCTGAAGCAGATTAAGGCCTCGTCCATGGTTGTTGCTTGCTGGCGGAGGCGCGCTGAGGCACGCTTCCGCTCAGCACTGAGCCCCTACAGCCGCAATTAGAGCGGCTTTAGTAGGGGCTCGCCTACGCTTCCGCAAGCGCGCAGAAGCGTAGGTCTTAGGGAAATTTAAAATTTCCCCGCTTGCCGGAGCGCAGGGCCGGTCACGTGAGCGGTTCGCCCAATGAGGGCGAACCAGCTCCGTGACGTCACTGGCCCGCCCCTGGCCCGCCCCCGGCCCGCCCCCTGACGGCGTGCAGGGAAAGCACCCGCAAGGCCAGGGAAAGCACCCGCTTTCCCTGAGCCTCAGCGCGCCTCAGCACGCCAGCGGGAAGCTTGGCC
Source organism: Ascaphus truei (assembly GCF_040206685.1). Taxonomy (NCBI): domain Eukaryota; kingdom Metazoa; phylum Chordata; class Amphibia; order Anura; family Ascaphidae; genus Ascaphus; species Ascaphus truei. The sequence continues at coordinate 78,648,630 of NC_134484.1, forward strand.
GAGGCCTAATTGAAAGCTTTAGAAATGTAGCCTTGGTCTCAAATACCATTGTTACAGTCTTTTCAGTGTTTAAAAACAGTTTGTTTTGGAAATCCAATTTGTTGCCAAATTAACCAGGCCTTAACGGTTAAGGCTTAACCTGTGATTTACTGGAGTTTCCTTTAAATGGGCTCTGGACATGTTTCTGTTTGTAGTATATTCATTTGAATATATCAGGTTATTGATATTACACTGAAATAATCCAAAGAATTATTAATCTTCAAGAACATTTCCTATTGATAATTATTTGATAATAAAAGGGATAAATGTTCCCATTGAGTTTCCATCATTCTCTCTCTATTACTAGTATTCGCGGTGGGCGCTACAGTAATGGTTATAGTATAAAAAACTTCTAATTTAAAAAGTTATACATTATTTACTTAATATAAATTGTAGCTAAACCATTAAATACCAGGCATTAACCTGTGATTGACTGGAGTTTCAGTTAAGTAGGTTCTGGCCATCTTTGACATCTTTATGTTTGTACTATAATAACTTGTTTTTAGCAGGTTATTGATATTACTCTGAAAAAAATCACAAGAATAATTACTAATATTCAAGAACATTTTGTACTTCAAATTATTTGCATGGACAGGGATAAACTAGTTGACATTGAGTTAGTATCAATAGGTACTGCAGTAATGGTTACAGTGAAAAAATTGCTTTAATAAATATACATTATTTACTGAATAGGATTTGTAGCTGAACCATTAATAACCAGGCATTAACCTGTGACTCACTGGATTTAATAATATAAGTAGTATAACTGTAGTGGTTGACCTTTGATCAGTGTGGTGTGTGCTTGGACTCTGTCATGATCCTGGACATATTTCATAAAGCTGAATGTGCCCGTTCATGCATCCTGTACTCCTGCTGTGAAGTCAGGCATACTTCTTTCTGATTGCCCTTCCATATCTGATGCTTCCTCTGCAGATTCTGTGGCCCCCACTGCAGAGACGTGTTTCCTGCACATTGATTCACTTACAGAGCATGATGTATTTATGGTAGATTCCAAGGCCGATCTCTGACACCAGCGTAGCAACATCTCTCTCATCGGACAGATACACTGTGACAAACTCGGAGGACCCAGCCTTTAAAGCAGCTTGCTCGTTGGCCTTCTTTATAGCTTAGTATCAGAGCAAAAATAATTTGTAGTATCAGCTTTCTCCGCTTCCACAAATGGAAAAGGAACAAGTAATGCACCAAAAAGCACTGCCACAGCATCCACCTCTGTGCCGCTCTTCTTACGGGAAGAACATGTGGCTGCTTCTCCACGAGGAACCTCAGGAACTGCCGAGTCCACTCGGTCGGGCCGTTTTCTCAGGGGCTTAGTCGCTGGCAGAGTTCAGATGACTTTGGAGAGTTCAACCAGTAGATCTCCTCACCGTAGAACACGTTTTCTCGCTCTCATCCACAGAGAACGAAAACGACTCCGCACTGCCAACATCACCTGACATCCGATCGGTCAGGCTAGCAGGCACAGAACAACCTTGAAACTGAGACAAAATCTGAGGAGAGAAGATGCTCTCCCCCTCAGGCAAAGTTCCTCCAAGACTTTCCTCCTCAGGGACTGGAACAAGTAACTCTCTCCCTTTTTAGCCAGCTTTTAATTGCACTACTCACAAAAGCATATGCTTTATTTAACCCATTCAGGGCTTTGTCACATTTTCACTAGTCCATGGGACAATAATTACATATATTCAGTGTAGGTACCTGCAAATTTGGTTATGCCTTGACGTTGGCTGCAGGCTTATAACGCTTTGGCCAAAGGATTTAACTAAATAACCCTTATTCATGAGATCACTATTTTATTTTAGCCTAATTGGTAGGAGCGCAGGAAGCGTTCTTTTTGTTTAACTCTCTCTCTTTGTGTCACGGGAGACTCCTGTGGCGGGTAGGATCTCGGTGGCCGGAACAGCAGGAAGCGAAGCAGGGGTCACAAGCAGGGGTCCAAGGCAGGCGGCAGGTAGCGAAGTCAGGTAACAAGCAGAGGTCCGAGGCAGGCGGCAGGTAGCGAAGTCAGGTAACAAGCAGGGGTCCGAGGCTGGCGGCAGGTAGCGAAGTCAGGTAACAAGCAAAGGTCGGCAACGAGGAGACTGGAACAGGACAGGCGGGGCAGGACAGGTCTGGGGGCAGGGACTGAGAACAGGAACAAACAGGGACAAGCCAGATTACCAGCAAGGGATTTTACTGTGAACAGACTTCTATAATACAGGTAGAGGTACAGAAACAAATCAGGAATCAGAAGCATGTGCATAAGGAGACTGACATCAAGCAAAGGCAAAAACAACAGACAGGAAGCAAGCTACTGTATAAGGACAGAGACAGGAGCAACAAGAAGACAGACAGACAGAGGAACCCAGAGCCAACAGAAGGCAGCAGCACACCCAGTGGACAAGGAAGCTATGGCTAGGCAGGAGGTCTAGGCGACCCTGACATTACTCCCCCCTCTCAAGAGTGTTCTCCGGACAATCCTCCAGGCTCTTCCCGGAGGCCTTGATGAAAAGTGGACTCAAGGTGACCCACCTCTGGTGGTTTGTAAGCGGGCAGAGAGTACTCCACAGGTACAAACTGAAAAAGTCCATCAGAAAGCCGACAGAGGAATTTAATTCTCTCTCGGAACAGTTGAATGTCAGGATGCATCAACCCAAACGCCAGAGAATCTGTGAGCAGTAAGCTTGACTTTACAGAGTAGGTCACAGGCTTAGCAGAGGACGCATCAGATTTTCGTAGATAAGCGGAAGAACGTGCGCTGGTCTTCACAGCAGGAGCAGAGGAGCCAGTAGATCCTCCTGACAACCCTCCAGGTTTAGCAAGGTGTCCCTGATGGAAGGCCGACTCACGATGGCCTTCGGACAACACTCCATGTTTTGCAGGAACATAGGGATCAGCAACAACTCCGGACAACCCTCCAGGCTCTTCAGGGAAATCTTGATGGAAGGCCAACTTAATGTGTACGTCAAGTGCTGATGGGAAATCTATGAGAGGTGCATTTATCCTCATCACAAGAGCGTTGGCATCAGCATCAAGAATATTAGGCATAGCAAGGAACTTCACCAGGGATCCGTCTAACGTCATAGCAGGGGCATCAGGAACAGATACATCAGGCTCTTCACATGCGGCAGAGGGGACATATTCACTTTCCGTGGTCTCTTTTTGTGACTGCCATTTCGTGGTATCACCTAAATTCTCATTAAGACCATCTATTTGATTTTTCATCTCTTGAAGCTGTCCTTCTGCACTTCTTTTCCCACTCAATGCAGTTGTCAGTTCGGCTTCTTTGGAGTTGAGTCGCGACTCCATATCTCCCAGCTGACTCAGAGTAAAGCTTAAATATGTTTCATCTTCTTCATTTCTGATCTGCAGCTGCCGGTACTCCTCCCGGGCATTGTCCAGCTCCAGCTGCAGCCGGACCTTATCACGGGCTGTGTGGTCCAATAATTTGCAGGCATCGGCCATTTTGACCTCATAGCGCTGTGTCAGGCCAGCCACTTGACAGACGGACACCTTCTCTCTCTCCTCCTTTTTGGCAAGCTGTGTCTTGAGCTCAGCGATCTGCGCCTGCAGCGCTGTGAGCTGCTGAGATGTGTGTTCAGCTGCTAGCTTTAGCTCTTCCTCCAGCGAGGCTCTGGTTATGCTCAGTGTGGCCTTCAGCTCCTCATGCTGCTCTTTGGGGACACACTGGGTACTCAAATAATCTTGCAGCATTCTTATTTTGTAGGCAGTCTGGAAACTTTCTTCCTGCAGAACCCGCTGCTTTTCTTCAGCATTCACCCATTTCTCCTTGGTGTCCTGCAGATGTGTACGCAGTTCTCGCAGCTGACTCTGCAGCATATTTTTTGCTTGTGTGCGCCGCTCCAGGGAGACACGTTCTTCTTGCAGCACTCTCTCTGCATTCTGCAGTGCTGTCTGCATGTCTAAATTTTCCTGGGCCAACTGTTTCTTCTCCCCTCCTAATTCATGGAGTTTCTTATCTCCTTCATTGACTTGGACATAGAGATTCTTGCACTCTTGGGTTACAGTTTCAAAACTGATATTTAACCCTTCAAAGATTTCTCTCATAGAACGTTTCTCTGTTGTCAAGTAGCATCTCTCCTCCCGATCGACATCCATCTCTTTTTTGAAGTAGCAAATATCCTCATGGGAGACTTTAAGCTCTGTATTAAGCCTGTCAATTTCCTTCATAGAGATTTCCAGGAATTCGTTACTTTTAGAAGCGTGGCGCCGATTCTCAGCAACCTCAGCATATGCCTTCTCCAGCTCACCTGACATGACATCCAGGTCACTCTCCAACTGGTGCTTTTCTTTTTCCTGCAGAAAACACTTAGCAATTGCTGAGGAAAGACAGCTCTGTAGTGCAGCGTTGGCTTCTTGCTCCTTATCTAAACGTCCATAAAGACAATCAATCGCTTTCTGTGCAGCTTGAAGCGTCTGAGTAGAAGCATCTATCTTCTCTTCCACTATTCTTGGGATACGTCTGTGAGTTGCCTTAAGCTGCAGCATATTTCTTTCATCAAATGCAGACTCTGAGGTTAAATTTTCATTCTTAATTCCTTCTACAACTTCCACAGTAATGCCTCCCTTCTTTTTCTTCTTCTTCCTTGCTTTGAGAAGTTCTGAAGAATCAGTGGTACTGTGTTCACATTTACTGCTCAAGACTGTTTGAGTGGGAGCCATAATTAAACCACACTTCCCAAGAAACCAGTAAAGAGGAAATGTGTTTTTAAAACAGAAGCATTAGAATGAACAACAGGAATATTAGACACAGAGAGACACAAGATAGGAGAGCTGACCCTTTGAGACTTTAGCATCAGTCACAGAGATTTATAAATGCAAGGAAAAAACATAGACAGAGAAACCTGTAGTTATATCTGAATCTTTAGGCATCAGGTGTAGGGATATCATATAGACAGAGAGAACCTGCAGTTACATCTGAATCTTTAGGCATCAGGCGGTGGGATATCATACAGACAGAGAGAACCTGCAGTTACATCTAAATCTTTAGGCATCAGGCGTAGGGATATCATATAGACAAAGAAAACCTGCAGTTGAATCTGAAACTTTAGATATCAGACATAGGAATATCAGACAGAGAACCTTGCAGTCAAATCTGAAACCTTTGATATCAGGAGTAGGGATATCATATGTTGCAGAGAAACAAACTTTAGGGGAACTTGCAGGTAAACCTGAAACCTTAGAACAATCATATGAAAAACTACAGATTGCAGGAAAAATCACAGTATGCAGTAACAAAATAATAGAAGCACTCTTGTCTTTTGAAATGGGAACCCTGTGAACAGCAGTGGTCCAACCAGTGATGCAGAGACAAGCCTTATCCAGGAAATGAAAAGTCAGAGTCTAAATAGGTGGCAACAGGTACTGCAAGGGTAACCCATGCACTGCAATAGTCTCTGCAGCAACAGTTCTAGTCTCAGAAAAAAATGTTTTTGTTATGAACGCAATAATTCTTGCAGAACACTTAGCAGCAACAAAAAAAAAAAAACCTTTCAAAATCCCAACTTGGATTTCCAAAAAAGAAACGAAAGTACTTAACTTCAACCATGCGGATGTGGTCTGCTGCAGCAGGCAGGAAAGGGTGCAGGCAGAAGAAAAATCTGTTCCAGCGAGATCCAGAAGTGGCCTTTGCTTTCTGTCACGGGAGACTCCTGTGGCGGGTAGGATCTCGGTGGCCGGAACAGCAGGAAGCGAAGCAGGGGTCACAAGCAGGGGTCCGAGGCAGGCGGCAGGTAGCGAAGTCAGGTAACAAGCAGAGGTCCGAGGCAGGCGGCAAGTAGCGAAGTCAGGTAACAAGTAGGGGTCCAAGGCTGGCGGCAGGTAGCGAAGTCAGGTAACAAGCAGAGGTCGGCAACGAGGAGACTGGAACAGGACAGGCTTGGCAGGACAGGTCTGGGGGCAGGGACTGAGAACAGGAACAAACAGGGACAAGCCAGATTACCAGCAAGGGCTTTTACTGTGAACAGACTTCTATAATACAGGTACAGGTACAGAAACAAATCAGGAATCAGAAGCATGTGCATAAGGAGTCTGACATCAAGCAAAGGCAAAAACAACAGACAGGAAGCAAGTTATAAGGACAGAGACAGGAGCAACAAGAAGACAGACAGACAGAGGAACCAAGAGCCAACAGAAGGCAGCAGCACACCCAGTGGACAAGGAAGCTATGGCTAGGCAGGAGGTCTAGGCGACCCTGACACTTTGCCAAAAGGCACTGCATCCTTAGTATCAGCACCACTCCTTCCCTCGTATACGGGAACAGGTCACAATGCTCACCGCAGGGGCCTAACCCTTCATCATCGCCAAATTGATGAGCCTCATAGAGAATGTCCATGTACTCTCTCTCTGCATCTGCAGACCATTAACTCACTACCTCGCCCAATTTGGTAATGATAGTCGATATTTTCTGGCCTTTCATTGGCCTCAACAGAGCAGCTGGCATCTCATCTGACTCTGCAATAGGTTGGAGATATGGCGTGTCACATCGCCCACATCTCGACGGGACTGATAACTCTCCTCCAGGCTGATCACACAGAGGACACAGCATCTGTTGAAATTCTTCTCTCCCTATTTTGAGCAACAGGAGTCTTTCTTGCGCTCAAATCTCTGGGCAATGGTGTTGGACATGATTGTGGCTCAAGGTACCAGCAATCAAGAATGAGCACAGTCCTGACTTGCTACATGATAACATGCTCCTTGAGTGTTGTCATTGCGTCAGCGACACCACACGTGACCGCATTTAGCTCTGAATCTCCTCACCCTGGTGGAACCAAGTGTCCCATACACTCCAAGAAATGCATGGCCAGAGATTTTTGCGCCAAAACAAAGCTATTCAGCAAAACTTTGCTGTACGCCCTGCACGACTTGCATGCTGCACTCCTGATTTTGGCAGGAACCGTTTGCAGCCATTACAGTCCCTTTCTCAGCCACAAATTCACTTAGCACAGACCTAATTGCAACATTTGGAAATGTGGCACGCAATTTCATGGTGGGGTTCCAAAAGTTCCAAACGCGTACCTCCAAGCACAATTTTTTCACTCCTCTACGTTGACAGCTAAAAGTAATTGGAAATCACTCCAAGCCCATTGGTAATCCTCTCCAAGCCAATGCACCAAACATAATTCACTCCAAGCCTCATTGTAACATCCCAATCTACTGGCTCCAGGATAGAGTGTACAGATAATGTGAATAAACAGATACAGTTCTATGAACTGTCAGGGGTTTCCTGCACAGTTAAAGTATTAGCTTAGTGGGTTACCTCTTTTCTTCTCAGAGTCTCGCTCCATCTGTGGGTTCAGGCCAAGGCTGTGAGGAGTGAATAAGTAATAGTAGAACAGGGCACCAGGAACTTTTCAAACAGACTTCTTTATTGGGTGCACCACATCTTACATCTCCATCCTCCTCCAAACAGGAGTTCAGTGAAGGCAATGTAGAATTACAACCTCAAGCCTTCCGTTGGACGTTGAAGCTATAGGTAAGCAGATGTCACCTCCTTAGCCTTCCATGCAAGAGAGCTTCTCTTGGTTTCATAATTCAAGGGCCCTTTAGACTAAGGAACATCATCTCTGCCTGGAAAATCCACAAAGGGGAATACTATCCCTTTCCCAGAGGCTTGCTTGCACCAGATTAGATCCCTGAGGGAAGGAATCCCTCCAAATGTCTGTTAGCCCACCCCATTGGGGTCTGGCCCCAGTAGGGATACTGACTCATAATTAGATGGAGCTCCAATTTTATACAGGAGGAGTGACCAACTCTCTGCCCCATTAACTGGGCAGATTAAGCTGTAGCAAGACCCTCATCCTGCCAGGTGACTCCAAGAGCTTCCAAGCAGGCATGTGCCTGGAAGTTGCAACATAAAAGAAACAATTGAGGAGCCGGGTGACTATTTAACCCTGACACTGCCTGCAGCTTACCAGGGATGTCATGAAGGGCAAGGGGAAGATTTTTAGTAGGGTGCTACACTTATTATTGTTTTATTTGACTGCAAATTCACTGTTCAATGTTTTGCAGGTTTTGCATGCTGATTACAACAGCGTGTTCGGGCATGAAACACATCATCAATATTGACAGGTATTAACTGTATGTTAATTCATACATGTACACTATTGTTTTCTATTTAAAAAAACAATCTTACAATTACAGGATGTAACATTTCAACATGTAAAAGATGCACCAATAAGATGTCATTGGGCGGTACAAGAAAAAGTAATCATTATCTTATTCTAATACTGTATTTCAAAAATGCAAACATTCATATTGTAATCATGGTTTAATTCTTATGTTCATTCATTGACAAAGTCCTATTGGTTGGACGAAACGCATCAGAGTCACTCTGTGACAGAATTGTTTCTACATGAACTGAATAAACAACCTTTTTTCTAATTGCGTTTGGACACATTTGATAGTACCCCCACGGTGAGCTGTGAACCGCCAAAGCAAGTACCTTCCTTCTAACCTGATTATCCGGCTGGAGCACGCTTTATAACGCACCGGATTGATTTCCCACTTACATTGTTTGAGGATTGAACTCGACGAGTCAAGATTGTGTGTACTTACTCTTTGCGGGGTTGTGGGGCTGTGCTTGGGACGCCGAGATGCGTGAGGGTAGTGGCGGAGATTAGCATTGGTTTGCCGGTTACATAGTTCCATGCAGGGAACACGGCATTACTGTGTGCTTGTCTCCTTACCATATTATAGCCCCGTCCTGATGCTGAGTCCCGTGTGCACAGTCTTACTCCCCGGTATATGTTTTTAGGATTAAGGAAACTGATCGGCAGCGCTTATTTCATCATCATTATCTTTATTGTGGACATTGTAGAATCTATTTGCATACATTTGGTGCATCGGTCCTTGGAGTTCATTCTCTGCTAGATTTTGTGTCCATTCATGTTTGCAGGTTCAGCGGGCAGATTACAACACCGTGTTGGTGCAGGAAACACATCCAGTGACTGTCAGGTAGTGTAAAATATTTTTTTTTATTTTAAACATACTATATTCGTTTCAACCATGTTCCATAGAGACATGCATGCACAGAAACACATGTGTACTGTACCATACATGTAGTAGTAAACTACTGTATTTATTTGTGATTATTAATATAAAATATTCTCTCTTTGCAGGCGAAGATGTCCAAGATCCAGCCAGCTCAAAGAAGATGCAGGAAAAAGAAGATTGCATATTTGGAAGAAGGGTGAAGCAATTTTTATTTTTGTATTGTTCATAAAGTCACTTACTTAAATGTAATAAAAATATTTCTTATTTTAAACTACTTTTTAGTTATCTCAAGATTTCACCTTTCATACATTTCAATGCCATTACATACAGTATGAAATCATATCAGATCGTACGAAATTAACAGGAATAATGGATGGGTTACATTGCATTTACATTTTGAAGACACAATAGCACACTAGCGCTTACTATCATTTCTGACCGGTATTGCAACCAATACTAAAACTCCACTGGCACTCCATGTCACTATGTCTGACATTCACTTTTCAGATATGAGCAACCATTAAATGCGCGGGGAAAAATGTGTCGCCCGCAAAGACTTTGGGACAGTGTATCTGGCTACATCTGTAAGCAGTGTACTTTTGATACTGGGTGTATGATAATGCTGTCCACAATAATGTAGAAGGAGGCAGTAGGGCCAGGTTTGGGAAGAAGTATGAGAAGCACCGTCTTTGACATGTTAAATTTGAGGCAGTGCAGGGTCATCCAGGATGATATAGCGGAGAGAAAGTCAGAGACTTTGGTCTGCAAAGCAGGTCTAAGGTCAGGGGTTGAAAAGTAAATGTATGTTTCATAAGTATAGAGGTAATATTTGAACCCAAGAGATGTGATAAGGTCACATACTGTAGATAGTGTGTAAAGAGAAAAGAGAAGAGGTCACAGATCAGACCTCTTGGGTACATCTACAGAGAGATCAACAAAGTAGGAGGAGGTATTAGCAAATGAGACACTAAAAGTAGAATGGGAGAGGTAAGAGGAAATCCAGGATAGAGCTCTGCTAGGGTACCAAGAGTATGGAGAATGTTAAGGAGAATAGGGTGGTCCACAGTATCAAAGGCTGCAGAGACGTAGAGCAAAATTAGCATAGTGTAATTATGTTTGTCTTTGGCAGTATGGAGGTCATTAGTTATTTTATTGAGGGCTGTTTTAGTGGACCGAGCAGACTGTGGAAGTCAGATTGTAGAGGATCTAGGTGAGAATAGGAGGTGAGAAAATGGATCCTGGATCTTCAACTTGCCACCATTTCTGCCACATCTTTCTTTTGCTTATTTGTATTCTTAGTTCTCCCTATATCCTTCAATTTCTATTTTCTCTCTCTTCCATCCAGAACACATTTAAATGGAGTTGAGAGGCTTTCTGATGGAGAGAAGTGGCCACTATTTTTAAAGACTTTCTGACACAAACGTTGTGCCCACACAGTTAAATAAACACATGCACCATACTTTTACATGCTATTTACTAAAATAAGCATGCACACAGGGCATACATTGCTTTCAAAGTGCTGTATTTAAAAAATAAATCATGTATAAATAAAAATAGAAAAGAAATAAAAATGTGTCTGACAAAATTATTTCCTGTAACATTTCTGGAACATACTGTTGAAAAAAATAAAAATCCTTTCTAACAGCAATAACATAATTCAGAATAACTTGATCATGAAGCAGAAAAATATGTCTCAAAGGCATGGAACATCTCTTAAAAAAGAAATGGCACAGTGCATGTGGTGTAAAAATGAAAAACTCAAAGACAGTAAAACCATTGTATCTTATTTTATATGTATCTCCCTACTGTCATTTATCAAAAAAATAAAAAATGGCAGCACAATGAAGGTCAGTATTATTGTACTGGTTGAACTTAAGGTCACACTACAATGCTGGAAGCAGCTTCATGATATAATTGATTCTGAAGTGGAAAAGCTTTAGATGAATAACCCATCTAAGATTGATGCCAGATACAATCAAATCTCAGCCAGTTAACAGATAAGTTGCTTTGCTTCACTATGGAATTCATCCAAATATATTGCAGTTTTTCTTCAAATGCCAAAGACACGATTCATCCTGATCAGCTTGTTATAGTATTTGTAATAGCTGATTGCATGAGCCATCAAATTTAGTTGCTTTAAACCTTTTTCCAATTTTACTCTTTTTTTGTTTATAATATACTTTAGGTGACAGAGATTCCAGCAGGTCTGACACTGTCTTACAAACCATCAGATTAAAAAAAAAAAACTGGAATGCTTGAATCTAGATACTGTAGTCGTTTTGTGCCTAAATTGGTTCATTTATGTTTTTTGGACATTTCATATATAGTAAATGCAATCACGATCTGACATGGTGTTGTCGAACATTTGGAGGTGAATAAATGGCTTGAAGAGGCAGAGAAATACCTACTATGAATTAGTGTACTGAAGGGCGGGTAGGGGTAGATGGTCCCCCCAAAAAGATGAGTGCTGCAGAGTATACAGTCCCGATTAAGATAAGATATCAATAATGCCAATATATATGGAATTGATGGAGAGAGAACAATAATATGAATAACTATTAAAGTTGACAACTTCAAACCCTATTGAGGGAGGTGGCCTAGCGATGAGACATCATGAAGGAGAAGGGGATGACCGGTGGAGGGCTCACAACCAAAACCGGCCCCCATCTACAAAGTCCCGCATATATGGCCAAATCACCTGGGTTAATTGAGAAAGTCACTTACTGGATCTCGTTTGCTCCTAGCGTGCTCCTAGCTGTATGCTATCAGTAAACGAACCTCCCGATGAAGAGAGAGAATCAGCGGGCATTGCTGGGCAAAAATGTAAGGCTGGACTGTGCTGTTGCAAACAAAAATAATTTATTAAATTATGCACAAAAAGGGAAGATAAAAAGGGATGGCCCCCGGTGGAACTCTAATGCGTTTCACCCCTATGGGGCTTTGTGAAAGAGTACTGCCACTCGATATACGACCTGTTATATAGCAAGCCGGAACCGGAAGTGACGCGCACCCGCCAATCATGCGGACCAGCCTCCGTAATCAGCCGAGAGTGGTCAGCACAGCTGGAGGGACGGCATGAACAACCGGAATGGGTCTATACTAACAGGGATATATGGATAATACAAACCACAAGAAAAAAAGACTTATGTGAAAAACATACTAAAAAGGCATAGTAAACATTAAACATATATACATGTCTGTTGGGAGAAAAATCATGATACAACAAGTAAATCATCTTCAACCAAATACGATCTTCCCTTTTTGTGCATGATTTAATAAATTCATTTTGTTTGCAACAGCACAGTCCAGCCTTACATGTTTACCCAGCAGTGCCCACTGATTCTCTCTCTTCATTTGGAGGTCCGTTTTATGAATTAGTGTACAACTACTTGACAAGTTACTCCTAGCTGAGATTGTTTTGTACTGTTTTGTACTGTTAATATTTACTGTAACTGATACTTCTCTCTACACTCAAATCAAAGCTTGAAACATAAGCAAAAGTTTCAGTGCTCAAAGAGAAATCCGGAAAAACCTACAGTAGTTTTTAGTTCAGTACATTTGGAAGTGCAAATGCAACTGGTACTTTCGCCACGATCCAGCGAAGCTAGTTTTGCAACTTGTCTGCCTGGTTGATCTGCATTGCATCTTGAAAGATTACCACATCCTTGTGGGAGAAAACTATAACACCATTACTGCACATATGCAAAACGGTTTCCTGACAATATTAAGTCCTGGTTAGGAAGACCCTGGAACACTATTGTCTCTAACAAAGCTCCAGGCAAAATATAATTCTGTTTTGTTCTTACAGTGGCGGCCGCCTTTATCCTAATGCGGCTGGATCCGCGGCGCTCTGATAATCTTGGGCAGATGCGTGTTTTTTATTTTTTTTGGTCCGGAGTGAATTGCGTTATTTTAGCGCTCGTGATATTAGCATTTTATTATCGCTGTCTGCAATACAGCAATACCGTCTAAAAACTCAGGGGGGCGTTCGCGAGCTGTTGTCTTGGAAGTCTAGTACCTTAGCAGTTCAACCTACGTCAGTACACAGTCTGTGTGTGCGCACGCAGTAATTGTAAATTTACATATTTACTATATACATGCATTTGCAGTGCTGTATGTCTCATTTGAAAATTGTTGAAACGCATAGGCGTGTACAGTACTGTAACAGTGTCACATTTCGGCATATACTGTGCTCTCCCCTCGCTCGCCCCCGCACACACACAGGATAATTTACTGCACTGCAGAGTATTTCAACTTCTTATCTTATCTACAGTGCAGTACATCTCTCCCACACCATTCCTTTGAACGTGTGTCTTTCTGGTTTCAATCACATTCCTGCTTGGCAGCAGATGATTTCTGCGTATGCACCTGTAACTTCACCCACCACTGCTTGCTTGAGTGAGTGTCCAAAAAAAAAAAATTCTCCTCATTTTTTATGTTTATTTTCTCCACAAGCCTGCAAAAACCATATTGATATTACAATATTCAATCTGTGCTGCAGCTTTTGACTGCGACCCTGTGTGTTTGACTGCACAATTATATGACCCAAATTATTGAGGAACCAACCAGGAGAGGGGCTGTTCTGGATTTGGTTGTATCAAACAATGTAGAAGTAATAACAAATATTCAAGTCCTGGAACATTTGGGTAACAGTGATCATAACATGGTCTCATTTGAAATAAATTATCAAAAAACAGATTACTTGGGTTCAACAAAGACCTTCAACTTTGGAAAGGCAGATTTTAATAAACTGAATTCTAATCTAGTAGAAATACAATGGGATGATGTTTTTGCAGGGAAAATGTAGAAGATAAATGGGCAGTCTTTAAAACATGGTTAGAAAAGCACACTTATCAGTGTATACCCTTGGGTAATAAGATAAAAGAAATAAGTCAAAACCAATGTGGCTAAATAAACAGGTAGGGGAGGAAATGGACAAGAAGAGGAAGGCGTTTAGATTCTTTAAGTCAGAAGAGACAGAGACATCGTATCAGAATTATAAGGAATGTAACAAAAATTGCAAAAGGGCAATCAAATTAGCAAAAATGGGTAATGAAAAAAGGATTGCAATAGAAAGTAAGGTCAACCCTAAAAAAATCTTTAAGTACCTTAATAACAAAAAAATGAGAAAAGAAAATATAGAACCCTTTCAGTGTGAGATTGGTAGGCAGATTATTGGAGATAAGGAAAAAGCTGAGGTATTAAACAAATTCTTTGCCTCTGTGTTTACCAGGGAAGAATCAAGTTCAATAGTAGTGCCGCAGGAGGAAGCCACAACCTCCATATTAATGAACAATTGGTTAACTGAGGAAGAAGTTCATAAGCGACTTGAAAAAATTAAAGTTAATAAGGCACCTGGCCCCGATGGCATTCATCCAAGAGTTCTCAAGGAGTTAAGCTCAGTAATAACAAAACCATTATATTTAATATTCAAGGACTCCATTTCCACAGGCTCAGTACCACAAGATTGGCGTAAAGCAGATGTGGTGCCCATATTTAAAAAGGGAGCTAGATCACAACCGGGAAATTACAGACCTGTAAGCCTGACTTCAATAGTAGGGAAACTACTTGAAGGTTTAATACGGGATAATATTCAGGAATACCTAATGGAAAACAAAATTATTAGTAATAGTCAGCATGGATTTATGAAGGATAGATCTTGCCAAACTAACCTTATTTGTTTCTTTTAGGAGGTAAGTAGGAATTTAGACCAGGGTAATGCACTTAGATTTGCTACGGCTTTTGATACGGTTTCACACAGGAGGTTGGTGTACAAAATAAAGAAAGTTGGACTCAGTAATAATATATGCACCTGGATTGAAAACTGGTTAAAGGACAGACAACAGAGGGTTGTCATAAATGGAACTTTTTCAGGTTGGGCTAAAGTCGTGAGTGGAGTACCTCAGGGATCGGTACTGGGACCCCTGCTTTTTAACTTGTTTATTAATGACCTTGAGGTTGGGATTGAGAGCAAAGTCTCCATCTTTGCTGATGATACTAAATTGTGTAAGGTAATAGAATCAGAGCAGGATGTAATTTCTCTTCAGAAGGACTTGGAGAGACTGGAAACGTGGGCAGTTAAATGGCAGATGAGGTTTAATACAGATAAATGTAAGGTTATGCATTTGGGATACAAGAATAAAAAGGCGACTTACAAATTAAATGGAGATATATAGGGGGAATCCTTGATGGAGAAGGATTTAGGAGTGCTTGTAGACAGCAGGCTTAGCAATAGTGCCCAATGTCATGCAGTAGCTGCAAAGGCAAACAAGATCTTATCTTGCATCAAACGGGCAATGGATGGAAGGGAAGGGAATATAATTATGCCCCTTTACAAAGCATTAGTAAGACCACACCTTGAATATGGAGTACAATTTTGGGCACCAATCCTAAGAAAAGACATTATGGAACTAGAGAGAGTGCAGAGAAGAGCCACCAAATTAATAAAGGGGATGGACATTCTAACTTATGAGAAGAGGCTAGCTAAATTAGATTTATTTACATTAGAAAAGAGGCGTCTAAGAGGGGATGTGATAACTATATACAAATATATTCAGGGACAATACAAAGAGCTTTCAAAAGAACTATTCATCCCACGGGCAGTACAAAGGACTTGGGGCCATCCCTTAAGGTTGGAGGAAAGGAAATTTCACCAGCAACAAAGGAAAGGGTTCTATACAGTAAGGGCAGTTAAAATGTGGAATTCATTACCCATGGAGACTGTGATGGCAGATACAATAGATTTGTTCAAAAAAAGGTTGGACATCTTTTTAGATGGGAAAGGTATACAGGGATATACCAAATAAGTATACATGGGAAGGATGTTGATCCAGGGATTAATCCTATTGCCAATTCTTGGAGTCAGGAAGGAATTAATTTTTCCCCTTAATGGGGTTTTTTATTTGCCTTCCTCTGGATCAATAAGTATAGATATAGGATAAAGTATCTGTTGTCTAAATTTAGCATAGGTTGAACTTGATGGACGGAAGTCTTTTTTCAACCTTATCTACTATGTAACTATGTAACTATGTAACATGGTTGATTTGTGTGCTTTGTATGTACAGTACAGTATTTGGGAGTGTAGGGATCATATTATTATGATGAACTGCCTTTTGAAATTAAAGTATGTCATTATCTTTGAACGTCATGCAGCTGTACCCTGTACCCCCCTCCTCATTCATTTTCTGAAGCTTGCCATTGTGTTTTTAATCCGTCCCTAGCCGAGTGTCACCTCATTGCGCCTGCGTGTAATCCTCTTTGAGATGGGAGCTAGCTGATTACTGCGCATGACTCTCCCAACCCCCCCCTCCAACTCTTTGAGGCGTTGTTTACGGTAACGCTTTGGAAAAATCCCTTCTCGAATTTGACATGTAAATCTGATTTGCACAGCACTGTGAGAATTGAGAGTTAAAAAAACATTAACTGATTCATGTTGTTTTGTCATTCCTTCTTTTTCTTTGGTGTACTGTAGGTGTGTGTGTGTGGGGGGGGTGTTGTTGTCAATGATTATGATTATCATTAATGTAAATAAATATTTATTTTATCAGGAACAAAAAATAAAATATAAACGCTTGCCATTGTGTTTTTAATCCGTCCCTAGCAGAGCATCACCTCTCTATGCGCCTGCGTGTATCCTCTTTGGAATGGGAGCTAGCTGATTACTGCGCATGTAAATTCACCACTGCTTGCTTGAGTGAGTGTCCAAAAAAAAAAAAAATGTTCTCCTCATTTTTTTTTATTTTCTCCACAAGCCTGCAAAAACCATCTTGATATTACGATATTCAATCTATGCTGTAGCTTTTGACTGCGACCCTGTGCGTTTGACTGCACATGGTTGATTTGTGTGCTTTTAATGTACTGTATTTGGGGGTATAGGGATCAAATTATTATGATGCCCTGCCTTTTGAAATTATGTCATTTCTTTGAACTGCTGCACAGCTAATCCTTCATGCAGCTGTACCCTGTAACCCCCTCCCCCACGCACACACACAAGGCTTGCTCAAGGATTTGAAACTCTTATCGACAGACACCTATACAGAGTCATTCATTTTCTGACGCTTGCCATTGTGATCTTAATCCGTCCCTAGCCGAGCGTCACCTCACTGCGCCTGCGTGTAATCCTCTTTGAGATGGGAGCTAGCTGATTACTGCGCATGACTCACCCAACCTCACCACCCCCCAACCCTTTGGGCTTTGTTTACGGTAACGCTTTGGAAAATCCCTTCTCGAATTTGATATGTAAATCTGATTTGCACAGCACTGTGAGAATTGAGAGTTAACAAAACCAATTTTTGATTCATGTTGTTTTGTCATTCATTCTTTTTCTTTGGTGTACTGTAGGTGTGGGGGGGGGGGCTTGTTGTCAATGATTATGATTATCAAGAATGTAAATAAATATTTATTTTATTTTAACAGGAACAAAAAACAAATATAAAAATAATCATTAATAATACATAATGCAGTCTTTATTAAGTTCTTCTGTCAGATGGAAATTGAGGGCCGGTGGATAATCATGAATAATGCACATTGATAATAATATTAATTAATAATATATAATATATACTATATAATAATATGTATATACTGTATAGTAATATAATTTTTTCCATCTTTATCCTCCTCCTCATTCTGTGTACAGTACAGTAATTCATTGAGAGAGGAGAGGTTTTGTGTACATCATGACTGCATTTTACATACTGTACACTTAACTGTAAAAACAATTCACAGACTTTACACGATACCCCCCCTCTCTCCCAGGCCATCCTTTTTTTCTGAAAAGACAAGAAAACAAAAAATTAGTGCAGTTATGTGCATACTGTATTATGGCATTGTGTGCTGTGTAGTACTGTCAAACTACTTTATACTTGAACTACTGTATACTGTGACTACTGTTAAATACTTTGTAACCAGATGGCTGGTGCTGCTCTCTCTGGAAAGGAAAAAATGGAGCAGTTATTGTAGATGCATACTGTATTATGGCATTGTGTACTGTATAGCTACTCCATATTGGACTACAGTATGCAGATAGTACTGTCAAACTAGTCTATACTGGAACTACTGTATACTCTGACTACTAGGAAAGAAAAAATCTGTGCCATACTTACCTGTGTCATACTGTACTTACAATACTACAGTACAGTACTATACCATACTACCTTCCTGATGCTTGCCCATTATGCACGATCACAATGGGCAACACAGTCGCAATATGGTCAATATATTTATTGCATCGTTCCACGGTGAGTACATCGTTCCAAAAACTTAGTATGCCTTGCGCCAACTCATCCTTTTTGGAGGGTTTCACAACTTTTCGGATATGGTCCTTCAGCTGATGCCAGACCATTTCGATAGGATTGAAGTCTGGCGATCTGTCATTGGAGGGGGAAAAAAAGGACAATTGTTTAAGAGATACAGTACACAGCAAAAACAGTGGGAAAAAATGAGACACGGTTACCGCACTTACTCCGCTGGCATCTTCACCCAGTTGATACCGCGCTCAAGGATATGCGCTGTTGACGCGGTGTGCTTCGGATCATTGTCCTGGTAGAAACGGTGACCATCCGGGAACTCGAGTGTGATGTATTCCACAATCTCAGGCACAATTTTTTCTTGGAAGAAAGCTTTATTCATGATTCCTATAACAAGAAAAGAAAAGTGCTCAAAAAACTGCACACTAGTACAGTACAGTGCATAAGGCAAAAACGTGTGACATACATTTTACTGTACCTTCAAAGATGACGATGCATCCTGGTCCACGCCTAGAGATGACACCCCACACATGCATCGTCACTGGGTGTTTTGGACGTGGCTTCATAGATATGCAACCTTTTTTGTGGAATGCAAAGGTGGCAAATCTCTCCAGCGATACAGTAGACTCGTCAGTGAAGATGCAATCCTGGAAAGTTTCTCCACTGTCGATCCATGCCTGGGCCTGGACCACTCTCTTGATTTTGTTAACGTCCCTTATCATGGGGTACGGTCTGTAATGACAAGGAATAAATAATTTTAGAGGTACAGTACAGTTTCTTAAACAACACTTTTATCTCCTGTACTGTCCTGTACTAACCTCACACGTCCATATTTCCATCCAATTCTGCGTCTCAACTTCTTTATGCTGGTCTCGGATACGGTCAGATTGTGATTTTCCTGCAGAGTGTATTTGACCCTTAATGCACTCTTCTCATCATTCTCCTCACTTATTTTGTCGACCAGAAGAGTTGTCTCCCTCCAGAAAAACAACAATCCGGTAAGTTACAGTGCAGTAGGCCACAAGCACAGCACATCATTTGGTGTAAAAATAGTATACAATGAGATATTGTTCTATTAATATGCAGCAATATAAACAAAATATATACTGTTGTTATATAAATATACCGAAATAACTATAAAATTAGATACAGTAGATCTACAGTACACAATATATTGTTCTATTAATATGCAGCAATATAAACAAAATATATACTGTTGTTATATAAATATACCGAAATAACTATAAAATTAGATACAGTAGATCTACAGTACACAATATATTGTTCTATTAATATGCAGCAATATAAAAAATATACATACTGTTGTTATATAAATATACCGAAATAACTATAAAATTAGATACAGTAGATCTACACAATATATTGTTCTATTAATATGCAGCAATGATAGATATACTGTATACTTGAAAACGAGAAATAAATAAATAAATAAATAAATATAGTTATATAAATATACTTACGCGTTAGTTACCGTAGGTGTCCTCGTGCGTTGTCTGGTTTTTCCGTGTGCATGATAGCTCACGGTGGATAATGCACAACGAGGCCAGAAGCAGCTAACCAGCGTTGGATGTCTGCAATTCGGTGTCCGCTCGTGTACATCTCCTTAATTCTCATGCTGAGATCCTTTGAAATCTTTTTAACAGGCATTGCTGTGAGTAGAAAGAAATACATACACAAGAATGTATATTCGATATTTAGTCGATGTGTATTCAATGTGCGGTAAATCCACAAATGGATGGTGTATTTATACGTTAATGACTCACATTTGAGTACGCCCACTTTAAACACCTGTACCTCGTCGCCATTCATAAAAGGTTACACACTTTGCATAGCCCACCACTCGATGATGTTTATCTGAACTTGCCCTTGTCCAGATACTGCATTGTGCCTTCTGCTTCCATGGAGCAACCCCGATTCTACGGACGCAGGAACCCACTTGCCTATCTGCCGTGCCTGTCATGCAGAAAAAGCGACAGGTGGCAGCCGCTTCCACTCCAAGGCCGAAGCGACAGCCTAAGGCCAATAAAGAAAACCTTCTGCTGACCCCAAAGGCTAAGGGTTTTAATAGACGTAACCCTTATTATGTCAAGAAGAAATACGGTGATGTACACTCAATGCAAAAAAATGGCAGCCAACCCATCGAACTTCCTCCAATACGCTTCGACGATTCTGCCGCTGCTCTCCCAGATATCTTCAGCCCATCTTCTCCACTACTCATCCTCGACGCTGCCACCGCCCTCCCGGAAACCCACAGGCCATCTTCGCCACTGCTCTTCGACGCCGCTGCCACTGGTGCCCCTGAAATCCAAGGGTCACTTTCTCCTTTGCGCTTAGAAGACTCTGCCGCTTCTCGCCCGAAAATCCAGAGGTCACGTTCTCCATCCCTCTTCGACAACGCTGCCGCTTCTCCTCTCCCGGATATCCACAGGTCACCTCCTCCACCCTTCTTCGGCAATGCTGCCGCTTCTCTCCATGGAACCCCCATCTCATCCTCCATAGCACCCATCCACCCAGATGTCCACAGCATGCCATGCACAAGAAGCAGCTCGTTAGACCGGATGCTGAATGGGATAAGTGTGGATATCCCCGGGAACTCTAATGTGCTGGCAAAGATAGATCTGCTTCTGGAGACCATGCTAAATATGGATCAACAGATGCTAAATATGGAACAACGGATGCAGAAGATGGATCAACGGATGGAGAAAATGGATCGACGGATGGAGAAGATAGAGACTGACATAGCGGGGATACATAATTTGATCGGTGTTCATGTCCCTGCCTCCCCGACGCAGGAGGGTGGCATGGATGTGATGAATGGGACCTTCGACCACCTTCCATCACCAAGCGCACCAGAAGATTTTGTGTACATGTATGCCGTTGAAGAGGAGTATAACATGACAACCCCGTCAAGACCACGCCAGGAGACAACATGGCGACCAAGACAGGAGGAAAGCTTCCTCCCAGACAACCTACCCTCGCCCGCCGCCACAAGCACACAGAAGAACACCCGCTTCCAGAACCCAACCTACATTCGCTTGCATCGATACGGTGCCCGACATCATCCTGTGTGATCTGCCACCGGCACTCAGGGAGAAGTATAGGGTGATGAGTGCTGGTATACCCCACAAGTATGCCTTGTTCATTTTTAAGCACCACTTGATGTACTGTGAGTGGGCCTACAAAGTGAACTATGAAGGAAATCGCGAAAAAAAGGCGCTTCCTGACAATTTAAGAATGACCATTCTGGAGGAATTGCGGTGCTTTTTTTCAATTACAGATCCTTTAATGAAAGGTGTTCGAGACTGCATTCATGGCATTTTGCGCCATACAAGGCATCAGCCATGGAAGGACAATCTGGTGGGGTACGCATTTGCGTGAGTGTTCAACTGTTGTAAATTTTTTGTAAATGTTTTGTTCCAGTCCCCGAGGGCCACAAACAGGCCCAGTTTTCAAAGGTTATCCTGAAAACCGGGCCTGTTTGCGGCCCTCGAGGACTGGAGTTGTGCAGGCCTGACTGACTGCTCTGCACACCATCCTACTGGAGATGTTGCGTTTTGTATATTTTACGAATAAATAATTTTTTTTAATAACAGGTAAGACCATACTGTTGTGCTGTACTGTACATGTTTTGACCTGCTGTACTTAAATAAATGAGATGTTGCGTGTTTTAACTTGTAATAATAAAGAAATGTTTTTACATATTGTACACACAGGACCTGCACAATTCCAGTCCCCGAGGGCAACAAACAGGCCTGGTTTTCAAAGGTTATCCTGAAAACCGGGCCTGTTTGCGGCCCTCGAGGACTGGAGTTGTGCAGGCCTGACTGCTCTGCACACCATCCTACTGTAAATGTTTTGACTTGCTGTACTTTAATAAAGGAGATGTTGCGTTTTGTATATTTTACGAATAAAGGATTTTTTTTTAATAACAACATGTGACTGTAAACCATACTGATTGACTGTAAATGTTTTTACTTTCTGTACATAAATGTTTTCACTAGCAGTGTTTTGAATTGCTGTGCACTTAAAATGTTTTTACATTGTACAGTATTTGTAAATAAATGTTTTTGTACTACTCCACCAATAAAATAAAATGTTGATTTGTTTTAAATTGTTCCATTGTCTCCATTGATACTGTAACAAAATACAGTCTTTCTAGGCATGCTCAGTACTGTACATCACAAGAGTATTAAAAAAAATACAAGACACATACTGTATGTACTGGTATAGACGACACATATGTACTGGAATACATGTACAATAAATGCATACTTTTTTTGGGGGGGTTTATTATACAGTATATATAAAAAAGTATTGTATACGGTCTGAAAACATCAGCATACTGTTTCAGGTATTCTATCCTAATCAATAACAACGGCCACTAAACTGTAGAATCCGGTACGTGTTTTTTTAAATCCGATTCAGCAATGTGCAGGCATTGTTACACAAAGCGATATTATCCATCGAAATCCCTCCATTTGCTGTTTTCCGCATGGGATGACAAAGTTTTCTTTTCTGAGGAAAAACAAAAATAAAAGTTTTACTGTAATGATCAGTCACCTAAAGAAGTTCCCAGTCAGTCCCACCAATAATTTTCTCGGGGGGCGTCTCCTGTTCACATGCGCATGCGCCTACCGTCGATGTGATGACAAGCATATGCGTTTCAAGAAGGTTCGAATGCGCATGCGCCTAGCGTTCCACCAATTGTTCAGTTTCTGCAGTACTGTAGAAGCCGCTCAGCCAATGGTATTGCTTACTGGAGAATCGCTTGTCTTTTGAATTGCACTGATATTGATATTTTCAAAATAAAAAAAACAGAATAAAATACGGCAACATTACTCACCATAGAATTTCCCACTCAGCTGGCGCCGGCGCCGGGCCATTGCCAGTCCAGTATTCTTGATCGTTGACAGGTGACAGCGGAACTACTACACCTGTAGTCAGCTGATGAGGCTGGAAATTGCTTAGGTACATGCAAGCTTGCTCGAAACTGTACGCGAAATCCGGCTCAGGCTGCAGGTATCGTGCGTGGACAGACAGCAAGGGTTGTCACTGACGGTCGGACCATTATTGGAAGCCGGTGCTGGTGCTGGTCATTGCTTGCCAGCGACTGTCGTTTCTTAGTTGGTTTTAACATGACCTTTCGTCATTTGCCGTCTGCATGATCATAGATACAGGAAAAACCCGGTGATACACACCAATACCCTCCAATAAATTCGGGATCAATACGAAAAAAACATGGATCGCTACATAACTTTTCCTTATTGCACGCTTCCACACATGAGGAGCTGGCGAAAAATTGTAAAAGTCATAGTTTTCGATAAAATATTGATAACTGTTGCCATCTTATCATCTGTTGCATTAATCGCGGCCCATAATAAATAAGCGTATGTTCTGTCGGGTTTTTTGAACATGGGCTGCATTTGTACACTCATGGCGGCGGGACTGACTCTGGAGAATAACAGAAACTGATGTTTGTGTTTCTTTAATATGAAAAGCCTAAATTGATACATTATTGTAACCTCTTCCTTCAGTCCCAAGGCCAATTTACAATAGCCCACTGTGGTATCTTTTTTAAACGAAACACTGCAAGTCGACACATTACTGAAGCGCATGCGCATTACAATTCATGAATATCTGCCATCTGGCGGACACGCGAAGAATTGCAACCTATTAAATCCGAACCATTCTCAATAAACGCATCAACCGCGCATCAACCGCGCATCAACCGCGGCTGAGAATGCAACATGAATGCAGCATGAATGCGGCATGAACCCGGTGAAGTGCATAGCATTCGGAAAAAAATCCCGGAAAAATGCGGTGATGTTGTAGAATAAAAGGGGCCGCGACAGTATGCTTATGTCCCCACTGTTTACAGTAGGTGCTTAAAGTTTGTAATTGTTGAAAGTTGCTGTTACTTTAACGTTTTTCATAATGTAATCTTTTGTTTAAGGTATTAAAGCCGTTTATGCTTTTAGGAAAATATCAGGGTTTTATTATTTGTGAACGGATTATAAAACTGTGTTAATGAGAGCTTTATTCCAATGTGCATAAGAACCAACAACTATTATTTGTTACAATATTGCTTATTAAGTATAAAACATTTATATTTTGTGCTCACAGTCATAATGTTGTAAAAAAAGAAAAGGCTTTTTATTTTTGAGAGCACAAACATTGGGATTCATGATGTTTTAATGCAGGTTACGGGACTCTTCTGTTCGCTCTGAAGTGTGACAGACTGCTTTTAAAAGGCCCTTTCAGATTGGATTGGGATGCTCTGCTATTCTATAAGTCCTAATCGCATGTCCAATCTCTGTCTAAAGACTTTGTTAGAAGCGGTTTCACTATGTCTCTGCCAATTCTATAGGTTTTGTCAAAAAAGCCTCCAACTCATATTGTTTTTACTAAAACTGCAATTCTCATTGCTCCGTTATAAAAACGGCTTCTAAAAATGCACATTTCTTTAATGCCACCTCAAGGGTAGTGAAACTGGTATTGTGAGTTATATCCAAAGCCTGAAACATTGGTTTGGCTGCATTCAATCTGAACACCTTCAGTGTACATCTGCATACCCCAAAGCCTGATGGTGTTCCCCAAGAACTGCTCCCTTAACAGGACCAGCGTGCTAAAGGTTAACATCTGCATTTGCTTGTACAATGTGGAACATCAACCCCACCCACTGGAATGTTAATGAGCCTGGAGGACAAAGGACTTTGTATTCACAGCTGCATTCAATCTGAACCCCTTCAGTGTACATCTGCGTCACCCCAAAGGCAGACAGCCTTTGGCACAGGTGGACAGCCTTTGGCGCAGCTGAAAGGGGAGCTAAAGGGTGTGACCTGTTTGCTGCCACCCGCTGATGTTTGGTCATGTTAAAGCTTCTCTATTTCAATCTGAAATTCACCAGTTCTCACCCTTTTATCCCCAGTAAACATTTTTCCAACTCTATCTGTCCATAAAATGTCTGTGAATTGACTGTACAACCTCTGTTCACTAAATGTAAGCATGTATTGTTATAACTCTGTGATCAGGACATACTTCAAAACGAGAGGCAACTCTCAGTGTATTGCTTCCTGGTATAACATTTCATACATAAATAAATCATCAATCAGACTGGGGAGGGAGTTAGCGCCACCTCTGGTCATTCTGCTTCAAAAACAAGTACAATTGGTGTGTTATAGCTGTTAAACCATGCGATTTGTTACTTTTTATAGAAGCTGTTTAGAAGATGCAATTTGTAATAGAGAATAGTGTTTTTTCTCACATTGTGTTCCACTACTCCTGAACATACCAAACAGTGTGGTTTGGCAATAACCACTTCACAGCTACAAGAACACAGTAGGCCCCATAGACTTGAATGGCAGTAAACACTGGATTGGGGTGTAATACCTCTCATCGCTGCTTGATGAATTTACCCCAAAGTATAGGGCTGCTTTCCAAGTGCTTGAAATAAAAGTCTTTTCGTTTCAAAGGCTCAAACTTAGTATTTTTTATAATGATTTTGGATGTTTTAAATTCAGTTTGAAAGGGAGAAAACCTCCCATAGTAATGGATCCAACCATTTCAATATTGCTCAAGCAGTTTTTCCGTTGTTATCCAACTCTGAAATCCAGCCCAGGTTCTCAGCTCACTTGTGCTTTCTGATAAAGGCACCAGGTATCTGGTCAGCCTACCTTCATACCCTGTCCATGACAATTGATTCAGTATATTGTAGGGGTTTGTGCACAAGGTAACACTGTATAGATGTCATCAATTGAAAGTGAGAATTTATGAAACACTGAATTAATTTGTACAAAAAAACAAATGCAAAAATAGTACTGTAAAAGTGGTATTTTCATGTGGTCGGCATTTAACACAACTAAATCATTATACATACTGTAATCATTATAAAGGGTATTGAAGAGGGTGATTTACTAAGGCTAAGGGGGCTAATTAAAAAGTATTGTTATTTGAATATGAATAAAAGAGGGCATTTCTTTAAAAAAAATCTATTTCTTACCTAAAATCAATAGTGGCATGTGTTGATATCTCATTATTTATGTTCTGACATTTGGCTCACGTTTTCCTATACTTTGTATTGTGTACTTGGTGTTTATTCTTCTGAATGCGTTAGGAATTGTTTTCTGTACTTGCATTTGATAAGATAAACTTGCTAGACAATTTTGGCCCATTTTTGGTGCACGAACATGGCACATGCTTGTAATTTATTAATATATATATCATTTGCATATTATAACCACCATTATCCAAACACTGGAGCTTATTCTATTAGCTTTCAAATGTGACTTAACGCTTCTAAAGTGCCCTTTACTAGCGAATGTGCATGTTTTGCTATTCTGTATGTCTCTATCGCATATCCAAATCACCTGTAAATAACTTTTTTAGATCAATTGAGCAAAAAAGGGTGAAACTCGCATTTTTTTACAACTGCTATTCTCATATCTTTGTAATGCAAAACGCAGCTAAAATGGAGGAGGAGGAGGACTTCCTAAGCTAATACTGTCACTAGCATTGAACTAACCCAGATGCTGGGAAATGCTGTTGTCACAGCATACTTTTGAGCTTTACTACTCACACCTGTAGTCCCCTCCCCCTAGCTTCCTTTAAAGCAGCAAAATGTGAAATCTTATGTTTTGTTAACCTCAATCAGTTCTGTAGTATTAGATAATAGTGAATTTTGTTTTTAATTCAACTCTTACTGCGATTTTTTTTTTTATTACTTAATTTTTTTATTGAGCATTTTCGTACATACAAAATAAGGTAAACACAACATACTGCACAAAAGAAAGGGGGATACAGTAATGCAAATAAACTGGTTGTGGAACAATAGAGAAGAGGGAGATCGGGGAGGAGGGGAAGGGGTAGCATTTGTACCAATATAGCACTGTACTCAACAATTTAAATACCACATGTATCACTCTGTTCAAAGTATTCTAGTCTATATATGGGGATTTACCTGCATGGCGGAACCAAGGAGCCCAAATATCAGAGAATTGCGAGGTAGAGCCGTTCAGTTAGGCTGAGAGTTTTTCCATATAGACTATATGCCAAATTTTGTTATTTATTTGATTTAAGGATGGGGGGGCCGGTTGTTCCCAATTTTTGGCAATTGTACACGTGTAGCGTTTAAAATTGGAGATATTACTCTAGCTTTTTTTTGGAGATATTAGCCATTGGTTTTCCTAGTAATATATATACTGGGCCGTGTGGGACAGAGATGTCTAATATCTTGTGTATTAAGGTGAACACTTCCATCCATGTTTGTTGGATTTTGGGGCATGACCAGAATATGTGCAGTATATTCCCCACTTCACCACAACCACGCCAGCACAGAGGGGAAACGCCTGGGAGAAAAGAGTGCAACCTGGCAGGAGTCATATACCATCTGAATATTAACTTGTAAATATTCTCCTTAATTACAACGCATGATGAATTTTTGGAAGCAGCTTCCCAGATGTCTGTCCAGATATCGAGATCTATACAGACGTTAATATCCTTTTCCCAGGATATCATATAGTTATCGGGGGTTTGGTTGTTCTTGATAGAGAATAAACTGTGATATATTCTGGAGATAATGCCCTTTGTGTGGGGCTGGTGTAGACACCCAGTCCTCATACAAAGATAAAGCATGGGGTTGACTTGGCTTTTAAATTGATTGGATATAGTGCCTAACCTGTAGAAATCTGAAGAATTCGGAGGAGGGGATATCATGATTTGTTTGTAATGAAGCGCATGGGGGGACTTTCCCTTGGGTGAGGATATACTTGACTCTTGTGAGTACTTTTTGAATCCAGGTATGGGAGTGCGGGTTTCCTATGTAAAAAGGAAGGGAGGGGTCCGAGAATAGGGGTTGCATAAGGGAAGGGGTATCGGTTAGTTGGAACTTGGTTTTGAGGGAATCCCAGAGATTACAGGCAAAGGATATCACCAGATTCTTGAAGATTTTTTATTTTACATGGGGAACAAATCAGGTCCTCTATCTCGAGTCCCACTTCCTCTCGGTTGGGTTTGAATGCCAGCTAATGAGTTGCCCTAGCTGTGCGGATCTATAGTAGTTTTGTAAGTTCGGGAGAGCTAAGCCTCCTTCTGATTTGGATTTATAAAGAATATGTTTACGAACTCTGGGTC
Organism: Ascaphus truei; assembly: GCF_040206685.1. Taxonomy (NCBI): domain Eukaryota; kingdom Metazoa; phylum Chordata; class Amphibia; order Anura; family Ascaphidae; genus Ascaphus; species Ascaphus truei. Next base: position 78,677,075 of record NC_134484.1, read on the forward strand.
GCCTATTTTGCCAGACAAACTTCAAAATTTTCTTCTGTATATTATTCAGGTCTTTCTGACAGATTTTAACCGGGAGAGTTTGGAAGAGATAGAGGAGTCTAGGTAGAATATTCATTTTAATGGTGGTTATTCTCCCAAACCAGGATATTATATATGGATTCCAAGTGGTTAAATCCTTAGCTATCTGGTCGAAAAAGGGTGTAAAATTTGTGTTGTATAAAGTTGAGTAATCTTTTGTTAATTGGACCCCTAAATATTTAATATGGTTCGAATTCCATTTAAAGTCGAAATTTAGTTGGAGTAATTTTACTAATTCTTTAGGGAGATTTAAGCTAAGGGCCATGGATTTGGAATGATTAATTTTATAACCTGAAAGGGAGCCGAATTCTGACAGATCATGAAAAAGGTTAGGGAGGGATGTGAGAGGTTTTGAGAACGTCAATAGTATATAATCCGCAAAAAGAGCTATTTTGAATTCTTCCTGGCCAACAGGGATACCCGCAATATTGGGATTCATCCTTATCCGGCATGCTAATGGTTCTATGGCTAAGGCAAACAACAAAGGTGAGAGCGGACAACCCTGTCTAGTTCCATTTGATATTGAAAAGGGATCAGATAAGGAGTTATTAGTCCTCACCGTGGCCGTTGGTGTGGAGTATAGTGTGTTTATGCTATTTAATATTTTGGCTGTGAATCCCATCTGCGAAAGCGTAGCTGACATAAACTGCCAGTCTAATCGACCGAACGCTTTTTCTGCGTCTAAAGAGAGTAATAGAGATGGGCACTTTCTGTGTTTTGCTGAGTGTATTAGATTCACCGTCCTCCTAGTGTTGTCAAGGGCTTGTCTGCCCAGGACGAACCCCACCTGGTCCGGATGAACCAGTTTAGGGAGGATATTATTTAATCTGTTGGCTAAGATCTTTGCATAAAGTTTTAGATCAGTATTTAACAGTGAAATAGGTCTGTAGCTAGAGCACAGCAGAGGATCTTTCCCCTCTTTTGGGATTACCACTATGGTAGCGCGAAGCATATCCCTAGGAGGGGGAAGGCCTAGTAGCATCTCATTAAATACGTTGGTAAGAAATGGGAGGAGCATTGTGGAGTATTTCCTGTAATTAAGATTAGAAAATCCATCCGGACCAGGGGCCTTCCCAATTTTCAGGGATTTTATGACTTCCATAATTTCCAGGGGCTCTATAGTTTTTTCGAGGTTTATGATATCGTTCGGAACTAGAGTGGGGAGTCGGCATTCTGCTAGATAATTTCGAATCTTTATTGCTCTTTTGTTTTTAGCCGAGTCTCCCATTGGGCCTGGTAGGTTGAAGAGGGATGTGTAATAGTCCTTAAATGCATCACTTATAATTTTGGGATTGTGGGATACTGAGCCATTTTTAGTGTGGATGTTATGAATTTTAGCTTTAGCTTGTTTTTGCTTTAATTTGCGTGCCAGCATTCTATCTGATTTATTACTTTTTTCATAGTATTTCTGTTGGGTCAATCTTATAGCTCTTTCTGCATTTGACATCAACAAAAGGTTTAGTTCTCCCGTCACTGAGATAATCTGCCTGTAATTTTTCCGATATGGGTTTGACTTGTGAATAAATTCTAGTTCTGATAGTTTTTGTGTTAGTGTTTCAATTTGTTTTGTTTTTTCCTTTTTTTTTCTGAGAAGCCAGGGCAATCAGTTTGCCTCTTTTCACTGATTTGTGGGCCTCCCAAATGGTAAAAGAGGAAACCTCTGGGGTATTGTTTAATTCAAAGTATTGGGCCAGTTCTTTTTCTATCAATTGGAGATTTTGTGGGTTCAATAGTAGGGATTCATTTAAGGACCACAGCCTTGTTTTATTTTTGGTAGTGAGGCCAGCCAATTTGGTTATAAGTGCAGAGTGGTCTGACCAAGCAGAGGGGGCAATTATTGCAGAGGAAATATTATCGCTAATTTGTTGGTCTATTAGGATATAGTCAATTCGAGAATAGCTATTATGGGGTGAGAGAAAAAGGAGAAATCCTTTACTTTGTTATTAACTAATCTCCAGGAGTCTACGAACAACAGCTCCTTGGTCATAGATACAAGTCCCCGAGTAGAGGGAACTATTTTTTGTGATGGAGGGAGACTGGGAGATTTATCTAAATTTGGGTCCATAATTGCAGTTAGATCTGCTAAAACTAAAAGGCCTTTCTGGACAGAGAGACTTCACTTTGTTAGTTCCTGGAAAAAAGATTCTTGATTTTCGTTAGGGGCATAAGTGTTGACTATTGTTATATCAGTGGAGTCCAGTGACCCTGTAATAATTACAATTCTCCCAGCGAGATCGCTTTTAATTTTGACTACTTTGAAGTTTACATTTTTATGGAAAAGTGTAGCTACGCCATTTTTTTTCGTGGGAGCTGATGAGTGGTAGACTAGAGGGTAGTCATTGCTGAACAGTAGTGATTGATCTTCCTTTTTCAAACAAGTTTCTTGTAGCAAAATTATATCTCCTGCCAGTCTTTTGATTCCGAGAGGGCAATACGTCTCTTTCGGGGGGTGTTTAAGTCTTTGGTCTTTTGGGATATTATATTAATCGGCATGTGGTGGTTCAGGGTTCTATAATACAAATGAACAGAGTGATAACTTACATATAGTTGAAGAGTCGGTACATCCGTCTTCGGAAACAATCTGGTATGAGAACATATACAACGAGAGATATACATATTATTACATGATAGTGAACAAATGCTTGCAGAACTTGGAGGGGGGGTTAGGGAGGGTGGGGAGGGGTAAACCGAGGACCCCGGCTTCCAAACATTGTTTGGGGGGACCAGCCATAGTGGGACCTGTGGTGCGAGTCTCTCGCACTCACAGGTTAAATGAACATGAGGGGGGCGGGCAGTGGCCCAGCGGCTCGATGCCGCAGTGCTCCTTTGTTTAGGAGCTAAGCCTTCGAAAAGGGAAAACAAAATCACCCCAAAGAGTACGGGGTGGGTTGTGTGTGTGATCTTATTTTTATCTAGAAAACAGTTCCAAACAAACATTGTATATCAGTCCCTTTAAGTGTTCGGGTTAGTTCAAACTGAATGTCAAACTTTGAATGTCTCAAACTTGTGGGTAACTTGGGAGAACAGTTTCACAGTGAACAAGGAAATAATCTGGATTTTGGAACTTGTACGTTTTAGAAACGTAGAAACTAAACTCGGTAACTTCTTGATGTGCAGGTTGTCGTGGTCATTGTGGCTTGATCGAGTTGGTCGATGTGTTCCAGGTACAACAACCGTTAGTTAGTTTTTAGATGGGTTGCTGGAGTGGGCCACGTCTCGATTAGTACCTTATGTCCAGACCACGTTTTGGCTTGCCTGCCATCTTAAATGGGTGTTAAGTAAGTATCCAGCTCTAGTTTTTCAAGTGGGTTGGGTCTTTGGAACTTTGTTTTTTGAAGAAGAGGGATGCCTCGCGTTGGACTGCTGGTTTTTTTTGTTGTTTAGTGAGCGGCATATTTGTTGTTAGTCAGTCAATTTTTGCTGAAAGTAGAGCTGGGTTTGTTGGAGTGATGTAAACAGAAGGATTTTAAATTGAGATGAGCCCCATCATTCTTAAAATGTCCCGATCACACATTGTTTACATTTCTTTATTTGATTTTGGTTGAGCCTTTATTCCTTGATAATTTGGTCCCTTCTTTCTTTATCTGGGCTAAGCCTGCACTGGGCCCAGTGGTCAGTTTAAAAGAGGTAGTGGGGCTCAGAGTAGGGTTTACTTGGAGGAGAGATTGTTAGCAGGTCTTTGCTTGCCTTTAATTGAGCCTTTGTTCCTTGACACTTTGATCTTCCCACTCTTATATGGGCAGATTTTAGAGACTGTACTAGGCCCCGTGGGAAGTTTATAGAAGATGTTGGGGCTCACAATAAGGGTAAGTTGTAGGGGAGGGAGAGTGAGTGATTTTTATTAGCACTTTCTTCTAGTTCTTTGCTTTCAATTTTTCTTTATTCAGATGTAGTGTGTGTGCTGCGGGTGGACCAATATGGCCGCCGGCCACCCCCCCCCACTGTTTGTGCAGGATGGGTGGACCAAGATGGCCGCCGGCCACCCCTCCACACTATTTGTGCAGGCTGGGTGGACCAAGAAGGCCGCCGGCTACCCCTCAACAGGGCTGCGCCAAGCGATGAGTCCCTTTCCCTGGAGTGGGTCTCCCCCCCTCCCACGGAGCTCACGGGGCCCCGGAGCCACAAGGGGAAGCAGTCACTCTGGTTTTGCTGTGCCTTTGATCGGCGTGTCACTCTCTGGCCGGCGCCGTCTTGCCGCTCTGGCAGAGCACGGGCGCGCAGGGGTGGTTATTTAAGTGGGGCGGGCGGCGACCCCCCCGGCCACCGCAGCGCACCTCTGCCCGGTACAGTGTAGCGCGGGATCCCCCATACCTCCTTCTGTTTAGGAGTATGTACCGGCAGGTACTATTGCCGCCTCCCGGTCATGGCGGCCATCTTAGATTTTTCTTGGAGGCAGAGGGGGGACCCGCGAACGATCCGGCGGTCACGGAACCAGGCCCAGCGACAGTCGAGGGAGCCCAAAGGTACTGTGAATTGCACAAGACCCTGGGGAGAATTTTGGGGTGTTCTTCGCCTGAATTTGAGGGTTTTCCCCTGGTTTGTTTGGCGTTTTCCATGAGGTGCAGAGCAAACTGAGACTAGCACACTCAGTCTCCTGGCCATGCCCCCTCTTACTGCGATTTTAATATGTTTAAAGCATTCTTTGATTTCTATAGCAGATTTTTGCCTACTTCCCAAGCAGTTCGAGATTTTGACAACGCTTTCCTGTTTATGTTGCTAATTTTCCCAGCTGTTTGAGCTGTAAACTATAACAATAGATAATGTTACCTTATATAAGGATGCATTGTAGCTGGTGAGGTACACTGACTGAAGGATTTATTTAAATTGAAAGGCGGCCATTACATTAAGCACACAATCAGAATTTTTACAGAATTAGAACTGGAGCAGTCAGTGGGTTTTCAGTGCCGGCTGTGCTCTCCATACGGCAGTACACCATTGCAAATCCCTCCTGTGAGCTCTCCTGAACATTTAAAACTTGTCATAATTGATCTAACAATATTTGTAAATACCATAACGACTATACTATTATACTAGATATTCAAAGTAAACCCGGTACTGATCCGGGCAGGAAGGAGTGCTTACACTCTGTCATCTGTATATTTGTGAAGTAACACCACGGCAGCAGCCCCAATCTGGTATCAGACCGGGACGCGTCTAACGATATAGGCACCTCATGCCCTACTGTATATGCTGATACCTCTAGACACTTGCCGAACTTTGGTGTAGATTACCTGTTAGCCCGGAACTGCGAAAGAATCACCGGCCCTATCTTCATCTGCCAACAGTATAATTACATCTGGCTGCTCCGTTCACACCCGCCTGTTGCTCCGCCCGTTTGCTCCAGAGGGGGAGACGGCAGGCAGCTGCCCTGTATGCTTGCTATGGCCCTGTTTTGCTCAGATACAAACCTATACTATCCTATTTATGTGTTATAACTCTATGGCAGTTGCCACGATCTGATACTAAACCGGGACGGGTCTAACTATACAGGCACCTCATGCCCTACATGCCGATATATTAAATTATTTGCCGAAACTCTGGTAAACATTATTTTGACAGGCCAGAACAGCGATTGATCAATGAGTCAAATCTCTAGTTATTCTGTTGGCACAATAACACCTGGTGGCTCCGTCTACACCTGGCAGTCGTTCCGTATGTTTACCCCCAAGGGGGGACTGCACGCACTTTCAGGGTACACTGAATTGCTCAAAAGGGAGTGAAAGAGTTAACTAAACGACTCACCTTAATGTTTACCGCACTTTTTTCTCAGACAGTCACTCATAATTTATCTACACATTACAGACATTAAAACCACCATGGAGACAATAGGGATTTCTTGAAAACTATTATTATGGTAGTGTCATGAAATCATTTAATTGGTTAAACAATTCTATTATTCAACCACTGGTCAATTAGGCAACTACACGTACAGGGATACAATCAGTGTTAATAACTCCTTCCCAGATGGCTACATTATTAGGATATCTATATCATTGCCAGGTGCAATTGTGTAAATCTGGGTGACTATTCCCACACACACCCGACAAGTGTTCAATACCTATCACCATTTGAAACTAATCTCAGTGCAGCTATATACACTCTTAGCATTCATCGATGCACAATTGAATAAGCAATCCAGGTATCGGCTCATACACAGACACATTTTGGGCCATGCACCACTGTGTATGCGGTCACACCAGTGAGACACCCACAGTGTCTTGAGCCACCATCAGGTGATTTACCACCTAACTGATAAGGGATCACCATAACTCACTATATGAGTTCATTTGCAGCATGTTACTGATGCTTAGAGCCTCTAATATCATCGCCTAATTCGGAATACCTACTGTAAGCTTAACCACATAGCCAACATCTGAACCTTGTCTTACATAAGAGCATGGGCTTTGATGCTCTGAACCTGCAGTGTAACATTTCATGAGGAGACGATGTTTAATAATAACCCTACCTGCACTATCGGAACCCTATGATAGTGGCTTTCTCTCACTAACAGCAGCCACTTCATAATATTACGGTTGCTATACTGTACATGTTATTAGCCACCCTAGGTGATTGTATACCAGTGCATCTATATCTTAAGACACACAGCGCCTATAGACCCAAGTATAGTAGGAGGGCCACAGAGAATATAAGGTTTCATTGTTACCAACCCAGTGTATTCCCACAGGTTCTTGATTTAACCCTGACCTAGGGATCTCCTAGTACTGAGACTGACACATATTAATGTGTCCTAGCAATATACAGTACCTATTAATTAGACTGTGTGCCATCTTCGGTTGTCATTTTTACCACTGTGTTTTTTTATTGCTTACATTTGTCAGCCTTTATTTTAATATTATGTCAATATTTATTTATAGGGAGGTTTGAGGGTAAATGTATAAATCTGGAGATACTATTAGATTAGGAAATCCTCCTCAAAATTGTGATTTGCAGTAGAGAATACCATATTTCACAAATGTCATACCGTGAGTTCTGAACATGCCAAAACATACAATTTGGTAATGACAAATTGAAAGCTACTCGAATAAGCCCCTCTGTCAAGAAGAAAATAATTACAGAAGAAGATAGAAGACGGTGAGAGAAGATAAAAGAAAGAAGATTTTGGTACCTGATGCTGATCTTCAAGGAGGATGGAGATGGATTGCCGGTGATGACGTTGAGGGTCGAGAGCTTCCAGATACGCCGGGATTTGGAGGGTGAAGACTTCTAAAGGTAAGATAAATAATGAATGTATGTAATTATATTTTTTCAGGTTTTTTCATTGTATTTATTTATTTTTATGTTTGTGATTGTCATTGATTGTTATTTTTTCGATTTCTTTTTGTTGTTTGGATTAAAATGTTTTGACTTTGGATGGCTTGTTTTTTGGACATTTTAGGATTGGTTAGTGTTTTAAATTAATTATTTGTTTTGTTGGCTAGTGCTTTTATTTCTTTAATTGATTGGTTGGCTAGTGCTTTTATTTCTTTCATTGATTAGTTGGATATGTGTTTATTCATTTGTATTCTTATGTTTTGCAATAACATAATTTTAATGTATTTGCTGTTTTACTGATAGATTAATGTAATTGATGTGTAGTTGAGGCTTTTTAGTTCTTTTATTATTGGGGTGTTTAGGTACTTGTGTATTTTCTCTGACCATTGACTGCTATAGTGGCTTATCATGCCTATATTATATTGGTATGATATACCACTGTGCCAATCAATGAGTGCAGGATGGGTATAGTGATTCCGAAGTGGGTGGTTAGGCCTGCTGGGGGGATAGCAGGGGAGGGTGGGTTAACCCCTTAATTAGTATAGCGATTATTAATTGCTAAGGTGATTAAAGGGTTAGGGGCGATCAGATTGTATTTTTTCATGTACTGTTGCTGGCAACGGAGAACATTGGCTTGGAGTATGCTGATGAGGACACCCTTCATGATGGCAGGGGTAAGTTGAAAGTTGTATTTACTTTATTAATGCTGGCTGGCTAATGTTTGATTTTATAACGAGCAAATGCACAATTATCCATATTTGGTTAATGGCAATTTTGGCCATTACTTTACTGTATGTGTTGTGGGGGGGGGGGTTGGGGTAGAGGAGGTGGGTAGTAGGGTTGTTGTGTTTATTTTGTTTCTTGGGGGTAGAGGGATTGCGTGAGGGGGGTAGTAACCCAAAGGATGGATGTTTAGGCCTTCCGGGGGTAGCTAGACTAGTTAATCCCTTCATTACCGCAACCTTCCAGGCAGGCCTAAGCACCCACCCTGGGACTAATCCCCCCTTCATCCACCCCCTCTGCCACAAGAAACAGGCTATTGAGGTTTAACCCCTTAATTGCCTCAGCGGCTAGCCGCTAAGTTAATGAAGCTGTTTAAATATACATTTTAATACGTGTTGATGAGCAGGGGGTCTCCGGAGAAGAACCGTGTTGATTTCAGGTCCAGGGACACCCTGCTTCCCGAGATACAGGCCCCGTTATGGGGTGCCGTTATCGCTATGCATTTTATTCCCAAAGTCACGTGACGCGAGACACATTTAAATGCATAGGAGGTACCGGCACCCCATAACGGGGCCTGTATCTCGGGAAGCAGGGAGTCCCCGGACCTGAAACAAACGTGGTTCTGCTCCGGATACCCCCTGCTCATCTACACTTGTATTAAAATGTATATTAAAATCTTGCGATCGCTGGCGAGATATGCGCTGGGAGAGGTGGCTCTCTCTGTGCAGCTCTCTCTGTGCAGCTCTCTCTGCAGATGGACAAAATCGCCAGGTTAGGCCTTTTTGAGAGAGCGATCATCATGTCGCCAGCTACTCGCCCATTTTGGGAATCTTGCTATCACAGGTAATCGAGGCTTTCTGAATACTGTGATAGCAACGCTCACAAAACTGGCGGCCCCTTAGTTTCAGATGACAGTTAAAAGTATGACTAAAAGTAGAGACTATGAGGGTGTGAGCAAGAGGTCTGATTAGGTGTGAGGGAATAGGATCAAGAGGGCAAATGTTAGGAGAGGAGAAAAGAAACATCCACCTCTGTAACAGGTGAGAAAGAGCCAAGAGTGTAAAGAGGAGGATTAGTGCCTTGATACACATTCTATACCCATAGACCCCAAATACCTTTATTATTTGGACTCAGAAGAGAAAACTCAAAGTTGAAGTAAGGATAAAATGTTTTGATTACATAATAAGAAGAATGCTGTTTTTTTTTTATAAACTTGTTCTTTATTTGAAATTTCTGTGAAAAAGTTGGGGGTTGGCGTACAGAAAGAAAAGAGAGTATCATGTTACTTTTAGTTTACATACATTTGTATACATACATATATAACTCATTTAATGGGGTAGACATTAATGACATCATTGTTAGAACAGCGCATAAAATAACTAATACAAAAAATCAACTAATAATAAGTTCATTGTTGTTTGTTCTTGGGTTGTAGATTGTATCTGTTTGGTGTTTTTTTTTAATGTCATGTGTTCCCAACTTCCCACAGATAAATCAAACTGAACATGAGTCAATAGCTCGATATGTACTGTGATTGAGACAGAAAAATATAAAACTACTGATATGATGGCATATCAATTAATCAAATATTACAATAAGGTTGTTTTGGGCATCTGTGTTATGCTGATTAGACTGATTCATCACTGTGATATAAAAGGCAGAAGCTAGTCACTAGTAAAGGCAAATTCTCTATCTGACTGAACCACATTCCAGAGTTAAAGGTTATTTTCCAGACACAATCTGGCTTTTTTTTTTTTAAAGAAGTGTACACTCCATAGTGTAGAAAGTTTTATCAATATATATTATTTTATTAAAAAATAATAATAATAATAGTAAAAACATATAGAGTGAATGCATTTAAGCATTGAAACATTTAAAAGCACTTGTAGAGAAGTGTGCTGTGTTATAGTCACCAAAGATCCAACAGTCAAAGATGGAGTCACCGGAGGCCCAGCTTTTCACAGTGGTAATTAGAGATTCAGCATCTCTGCTGGAAGTTCTATGTTGTTTGTTCTTGGGTAGTAGATTTTATCTGTTTGGTGACTAACACTCCATAACTTTGGCTCTGCCTCTTCTACAATGCGTGCCGAAGTATGCTGCACTCAATAGCATCCTCTTATACTGGTCCATGGCGTTTCATCACCTAAATCAACCTATTCAGCAGTTCCATGTTAGACAATGTGTTGGTATGCTGTACAGTATATAGACCTAGATCAACAAAGCTCTATTAAATCTGTGTTCATGAGAAAAAACATTTGGTGCAAAGAGAAAATATAACATAGTGTAATCCAGTTGGAAAAAAGATGTGCTCCCCCATTTCAAAGTAATAAACTCACAATATGATTTCTTTCTTCAAGTGTGGTAAAAGCAATAAACACCTGGAAACCTCCTCCACTCTTATTCCTCTATAAGTCTCCTCACTCTACTCTTTGTAGTGACTCAAAGGAAGAAAAAGCGCAAATGGTATAATATTGTTTTAATATATTTAAAATGTGTAATAATCTGTGTGCTGTGCACACACAATATATGAAGAAAAAAAAAGCATTGTAGACCATAGCAAAAAAGAAAAAACAGAGAGATTGTGCAATTTCACCACCGAGGATCGGGATGGATGATAGTTCCCCATCACGTGACTTGGTCCTCTCGTCTCAGGTACTAGCATGGCTCCATCCTCCAAGGCCAAAGTACTGCGAGACGAGAGGACCAAGTCATGTGAACCTGCACCTCTCTAATGCTGTCTCAGGACTCACATACAGGGACTGCTTCCTTACAGTGCTGATGGCATGACATGACTTTATATTGTCTATAAGAATTCACCTGCCCTGTCCTCCAGTGCTTCACAACAAGTTTGCTTGCCTGGTGGCAAGTTATCCTGTTCCAATGCTACTTCGGAGCTCCCGGTCTTCCTGATGATTATTCCTAAAATCTGGTACCGAATCTGGCTAGTCCTCTTTCTCTGCTGCCTGCTCCCTGCTTTTACCTTTGGCTTGCTTGACCATTTTTCTGTTTGCAGCCTGCCCCAGCCTTGGATTGCCTACTTTCACACCTGCCTTCTCCTCCCTTGACTTCCTTCTACCATCGCACCGCTGGTCCAAATTCCTGCCTCCAGCTACCTGCGACAACCCCAGTAGAATATACACTACAGACTCTCCTCGTGGATTTTCCCTACTAAACCTGAAATGCTGGTATTTAATTAATATATTCTGAGTGCATAGCACACAGATTTTTACATGTTTTAAATATATTTGAACAATGATACATAAGAATAACAACAAAAGAGAGCTAGTCCACTTCCTCTGCTGCCTGCTCCCTGCTCTGACTTTTGGCTTGATTGACCATTCTTCGGTTTGATGCCTGCCCCGAACTTGGATCACCTTACTTCTAGAACTGCCTTGTCCTTTGTAGACTCTCTGCTACTATCGCACTGCAGTTCCAGATTCCTGGCTCCAGCTACCTGCGACCATCCCAGGTGACTTTTCACTACAGAATCTCCCTGTGGATTTCCCAGCTAAGCCTGATAGTTTGTGAAGCCAAGAAAAAAGACTCCAAACACATGGAGAGAAATGGCCAACATAATGTGTAGCGGGTGCCAGTGCCGCTGCCATCTTTATAGCGTCCAAGACGCGACGTGGGCTCTATAAAGATGGCGTCCGCACTGGCACCGATGCCCCAAACCGGGGCCTTTAACTGGGGCAGCAGGGGGTCCCCTGCCCCCGCACACTATTAATAAAAATACATTAATGCAGCTTCATTAACTTAGCGGATAGCCGCTAAGGCAATGAAGGGGTTAAGGCACATTGGCATGTTTATTGGGGACAATTGCCCCCAATAAACAACACACATCCCCCCGCCCCCTAACACATACAGTACTGTAATGGACAAAATTACTATTATCCACATATGGATATTAATGCATTTGCCCATTTTAAATACATATAAATTACAATAAATACAGTCAAAACATTTAACACTTACGTTTTACAGGCACCCACGATAAAGGCCGTCTTCATCCTCATCTTCATTCTGCCCATGCCCCTACAGTGCTGCAAAACATGCACAACAATTACAATAGCCAATGTAATGTCCCCTAACCCCTTAATCACCATAGCGGTTATTAACCGCTACAGTCATTAAGGGGTTAACCCACCCTCACCCACCACTCGGGAGTCCTACATACCCTCCAACTCTAACCCCCCACCCCGTGAGGCCTAACCACCCTCACCCACTACCCACAAGGGAGGCCTACCCCCAACACATACAGTACAATAATGTGCAAAATAACTATTATCCAGATATGGATAATATATTATTTGCCCATTATGAAACACATAAAACATCCACAAATCAAAACATGAAATTTTAATCTTAAAACCACCACGTTGCATGTTAAAATAAATAAAGCAGCCATTGCAAATATAAAAAAAACAAACAGCAGCTACACAAATGTCTATGAAATGTCACACAATTGCATTGAGTGTGTAAATGATGCAATTAATCTGTGCATCATATAACACTATGCAAAATATATGTAACAATAAAATACACTATGTACAATGTCCCCTAACCACCAATGCCATCCTGAAAATCAATTAGAAACTAACCAACATCAATACAATTAGCATCAATCAATTAATCCATTTCCTCAAACAATTAAAATACAATACAAATCAATTATACAATTCCCTATTCAATTGCTAAAGCCAAACCATTGCCAAAACAATTCTAATTTAAAGTAACCACCATCATTCTAATCTTACTACCATAAAGAAGCCTTTAGCTAAATACAAATTACATTATTCACAACAATGACAAAATAAAGATGCTAAATACATTATCCATACATGAAAAGAACCTAAACATGAGCCAAACAATCAATTATTATCCCTGTATGTCTATCCATATGGATAGATAAACATAACATACAGGGGCAATAATACAGCATCAAATACAATGCAGCGCATCTGCCCGTTTTTATCATTCATATTGTGAGTATATTGCTTATATTTAGATAAACTTTTTATATCTTGGTTGATCTGTGCTATGCCAGTTTTTGTTCTCTCTTTTGCATTGTGGAACTTAACCTCCTGAGTACCAGAACCACCCTGATGACCACTACTGCGCATACTCTCCACTGACTAGTAGTCAACCTTACTGTTTATGACTCTTACATCTTGTAAGTAGTCATTTTTAAAGCGCCAAGATTGTGGAAACTTACATTTAACCCATTACCATTCTGCTGCACTTAGATTTGTTTGTTTCTTCCCCATGCTCCCCCTGGATCTCGTGTGTATGGGTGCTTGTGCATTACTTTTATTATTGTGTATTTTTCGGCTTAATCATTTTTTTTATAGGTGGGCGATTGACTGCTACAGTGGATTATCATGCCCATAGTATATGGGTATGATGTACCACTGTGTCAATCAATGAGTAGTGGGTGGGTATAGTGGCCGTTGGGTGGGTGGTTAGGCCTCCTGGGTGGGTAGCAGGGGAGTGTGGGTTAACCCCTTAATAACTATAGCGGTTATTAATCGCTAAGGTGATTAAGGGGTTAGGGGCCATTAGATTGTATTTGTTCATGTACTCTTGCTGGCAATGGAAGACATGGACCTGGAGTATGCTGATGAGGACGCCCTTCAGGGTGGCAGGGGTAAGTAGAAAGTTTTATTTACTTTATTTATGCTGGCTGGCTAATGTTTGAGTTTATAATGGTCAAATGAACTATTATCCATATCTGGATAATAGTAATTTTGCCCATTACTGTACTGTAAGTGTTGGGGAGGGGGGGTTGTTGGGGGCAGTGGAGGTGGGTAGTAGGGTTGTTGTGTTTATTTTTGTTTCTTGGGTGTAGATGGTTTGGGTGAAGGGGGTTGTAGCCGCAAGGGTGCGTGTTTAGGCCTACTGGGGAGTAGGGGGACTGGTTAACCCCTACATTACCATAGCGGTGAAGGAGTTAAGCCTTCCCACAACCTTCCATGCAGGCCTTAGAACCCACCGTGGGACTACTACCCCCTTCATTCACCCCATCTGTCAAAAAAAACAGTCTATTAAGGGTTAACCCCGTCATTGCCTTAGCATCTAGCCGCTAAGGTAATTAAGCTGTTTTAATAAAAAATGTAATACTAGTGTACGTGAGCAGGGGGTTTCCGGAGCAGAACAATGTTGATTTGATGTCCGGGGACCCCTTGTTTCCTGAGATACAGCATTTAAATCCCACGGTCACATGACATGAGACATTTAAATGCATAGGAAATACTGGCACCCCACAACGGTGCCTGAATCCTGCTCACGTACACTAGTATTAACATTTTTATTTCTTGCGATCGCTGACAAGATATGCGCCAGCCAGATCGCAATAGGTTGCATGGTGAGCCCTTTTGAGAGAGGTGAACATCACGTCGCTGGCTACTCGACAGTTTTGGGCGTTTTTCTAAACGCAGTTATTCAAGGCTTTCTGAATACCGTGATAGCAACGATAAAAAACTGTCAGCTTAACCGGCCCAGCGTTTTTTTTTTATGAAGGCTTATAGAATTGGCCCCTGTTTGTGTTTGATTGTGTGAGTGTATTGAGTGTTAGTGATGGCTAGCAAGTGGATACTGAGCGTTAGTGCATGAGAGAGAGAGACAGAGAGAGAGAGAGAGAGCGAGAGAAAGAGAAAAAATATATTAAATATCTGCCCTCTCGCAAGCTAAACAAGCCTACTTTTCTGCACTAATCAACATGCACAAGTCTAACCCACGCCGACTGTTCTCTGTCTTTCATTCTCTACTCAAACCACCAACAGCGGCCTCTCCTTCCTCCATCTCCGCTCAGGACTTTGCTGACTATTTTAAGGAAAAGGTGGAATCCATACGTCAGACATCCCCTCTGTTTCTTCCTCCCATCCTACACCTCTTCCTAACTCTCCTCCTGCCTTCCTTGACTCTTTTTCCACTGTCTCAGAGGAGAATGTGTCACTGTTGATCGCCTCTTCTCCCTCTACCACTTGCCCTCTTGACCCCATTCCCTCCCATCTCCTAAAACCTCTTGCTCCTACTATAATCCCTACACTCACACACATTTTTAACTCCTCCCTCTGCTCTGGAACCTTTCCATCCTCCTTCAAACATGCAACAGTCATACCATTACTCAAAAACAGCAAGCTTGATCCTACATGTCTTTCTAACTATCGACCTGTCTCCCTCCTGCCTTTTGCCTCTCAACTCCTTGAACGTCTTGTATTCTCTCGCTTGCTTCATTTTCTCAACACCTATTCTCTCCTAGACCCTCTACAATCTGGCTTCCGCACTGCTCATTCCACGGAAACAGCCCTCACTAAAATAACTGACGACCTCCATGCTGCCAAAGACAGAGGTCATTACACTCTTCTCATATTACTCAACCTCTCTGCAGCATTTGACACCGTGGACCATCCTCTTCTCCTTCACATTCTCCATACTCTTGGCATTCGGAACAAAGCTCTATCCTGGATCTCATCCTACCTCTCCCATCGTACTTTCAGTGTCTCTTCTGCTAACACCTCCTCCTCCTCTATTGATCTGTCTCTGGGGGTACCCCAGGGCTCTGTCTTGGGACCTCTTCTCTTTTCTCTGTACACACTCTCTCTAGGTGACCTAATAACATCTTTTGAGTTTAATTATTACCTCTATGCTGACGACACACAAATATATTTCTCAAAACCCGACCTTACACCTGCTGTGCAAACCAAAGTTTCTGAATGTCTCTCTGCTATATCATCCTGGATGGCCCTCCGCCGCCTTAAACTCAACATGGCTAAAACAGAGCTCCTCATACTTCCTCCTGCTATATCATCCTGGCCCTATTACCTCCTTCCACATTACTGTTGGAACTAAGATCATTCACCCAGTAGCCCAAGCACGCTGCCTTGGGGTCACACTCGACTCCTCTCTCACATTCGCCCCTCACATTCAAAACATTTCTAAAACCTGTCGCTTTTTCCTCCGCAATATAACTAAGATACGCCCCTTCCTCTGTTGCTCGACTGCTAAAACTCTGACTCAGGCCCTCATTCTCTCCCATCTCGATTACTGCAACCTCCTGCTGTCCGGCCTTCCTACCTTTCACCTGTCTCCCCTACAATCTATCCTAAACGCTGCTGCCAGAATCACTCTACTCTTTCTGAGATCTGTCTCAGCATCTCCCCTCATGAAATTCCTCTCCTGGCTTCCGATCAAATCCCGCATCTCACACTCCATTCTTCTCCTCACTTTTAAAGCTTTACACTCTTCTGCCCCTCCTTACATCTCAGCCCTAATTTCTCGTTAGGCACCATCCAGACTCTTGCGTTCTTCTCAAGGATGTCTTCTTTCTACCCCCTTTGTATCTAAAGCCCTCTCCCGCCTTAAACCTTTTTCACTGACTGCCCCACACCTCTGGAATGCCCTTCCTTTCAGTACCCGACTAGCACCCTCTCTATCCACGTTTAAGACCCACCTTAAGACACACTTGCTTAAAGAAGCATACGAATAGCACTGTGGCTATTCTGAACACATGATACATAAAGCTTGGCCCCCTGCAGACTCACTTACCAGAAGTCCCTCCTACTGTCTCTGTACTTTCTCCCTACCTACCAATTAGACTGTAAGCTCCTCGGAGCAAGGACGCCTCTTCCTTAATGTCTAAAGCACTTATTCCCATGATCTGTTATTTATATTATCTGTTATTTATTTGATTACCACATGTATTACTGCTGTGAAGCGCTATGTACATTAAAGGCGCTATATAAATAAAGACATACAATACAATACAACATTAAAAAAGTTACATAAAAAAATGCTTAGTAGTTGGTTGTTGTAGTCAGAAATAGTTTTGGATATACAGTAGAGTAAAGTCAATTCATTTAATTAGCTTAGTTATATTTAGTTGTAGTTTGATGTTCGTTAGTTTACTTTTACTTTTATCATTTTATAGTTTCTTTTTAGTGTTTGTGTTTTTTTTTCAAATTTATTGCACAGATTTTTTACAAATGTTGTGTTTGTATATTTTATGTTCTCTCGGTGTCTTTATAATGTAAGTTATGGTTTAGTTTGTTATTTTCTTTATTTTTTTCTTACTAGGAAGAGGAGGAGAGGAGAGGAAGAGAAGAGGGAATCAGGGAGACCATGGCAAAGAGGGCAATCCTGAGATCCACTGTAAGTGGTCCAGGAAAGCCCAAATCCCCAACACCACTACCACTATCACCAATAACAGTACTGGGTTTTGCATAAAAGGTCCTCTATTCTTAAATTATTATTAGCCTTGGGCATGTTCTCTTGTACAGCTAGATTAAATAACTATATTATTGCAATTATATTTGCATGTAATAAATCTAGTAGCTAGCAATCAGTGGTATCTTGCTGTATACTGATATTTCTTGGATTTTAATTCTTATTTTTTTTACGTTGTTGTTGAAGTGTAACAAAATGTATATGTATTTTAAACAGTATTGTGAATGATTTCAACCATTTTATACTAAATGTATGTATTATTACTAGATCATTTTCAGAGGTTAGTTATAAAGATGGACAGAAACCATCATCAATATGGCTACATATTATATATAATTTCTTTGTAACTCTTTCAATATGGAGCTACTCTGTGAAACTTTTCAGTTATTTGAAGGTCAAGTTATTTTAGGCTGCTCACAATGTATTGCATGTAATGAAAGTTGCAAGAAGCCTGATAAATCGCCATTTGCCTTCTTGAATATTAAAGGAAGACGTACTGTATCATCATGACTTCTCCATCAATTTTGTGATAAATGCATTTTATAATTGAAATATTAAAATACTGTTTCCCTCTTTATAACCATCAGGGAACCAACTTCTCTTGGTTGACTTTTGTTAACTGGTTAATTTGCCCCCAAATAAATGTGAACTATGGGAAATCTGGACTTTTACCACTTTTACCTGCAGTAGCATTTTGTGAAATAATTTTGTATGTATATTGGAACAGATATCATCATTATCTTCATCCTTGTCGATCCACGGCTGGATGAATGCCTTCCCAATGATCTTCCAGGTACTGTGGTTGCAATCATCTCTTCTCCAAGTTGCTCCAACAAATGTTACGATCAAAACTTTAGTGATTTGTGTAAAATATTGGCTTTAATATGAACTTAAACTCACAAATTGTGATAATAACTCACATCTTTATGCACCATAACATTTACTAAAAATATGAATCACATTTCCATGATACAAAATCTTTGAAACATTAGTAACAAATAATACTTGAATATATGTATAAATGACCAGTGTAGTTCTCAGGGGGCTATTCTAGGAGCTTCGATTAGTCCTCATCGAGCATTTTGAGCACTTCTTGAATGAGTTTACATATTCAGAAAGCTCTGATAACATGCCAAACCCACTGAAGAAGTGCTTCTCCCCAATCAGTCTCGCACCCACACAGACAAACCGTGCAGGAGCACAAAAAATTCTCAAACTCAAATTTTTTTAAATAGCAAGCAATTCTAATAGCAATTCTAATAGCTCCAGATTCACATCGTGGCTGCAACTCAAAGGTTCTCATCTTGCCAACTGAAGGGTAACGAGATAAGACCCGCGATGTGACTCTGACAAATTTTTTTATTTTTCAGGCATCGGATTGAAGCCGGTTGTCTCCGGGGCTTCCTCGCATTAATATAATCTCTGAAGACCCCCTTCTTCCATCCTATGTTATAAAAATAAATTTACAGGCAGCTTCAT
Organism: Ascaphus truei; assembly: GCF_040206685.1. Taxonomy (NCBI): domain Eukaryota; kingdom Metazoa; phylum Chordata; class Amphibia; order Anura; family Ascaphidae; genus Ascaphus; species Ascaphus truei. Next base: position 78,695,852 of record NC_134484.1, read on the forward strand.
TACCTTAGCGCAGGGGTGTGCAAACTTCTCGAGCTGCGGCCCCCCTGCTGGGAGCCGCTGCGTTCACGCCCCCCCCCTCTCGTAAGACTCAGTGTCAAATGACGTCGCGGGACATGCGCCAAATGCAGTGTATTGGAGAACGCGTCTCTGAGACATGAAAATCTGTTAATAGTCCTGCTACTTTTCTAAATGAAGGAGGAGGATAAAAGCCTTCATCTCAGCAATGGTAAGATACACATTTATTGACTACAGGGTTCCGATTGATTGCCAATGTGGCTATCTGTGTCCCTGTTGAGGGTATAGATAACACCAGTGACAATCAATGGATTTATTGGCAAGTGTTTGTTTTTATTGTATTTTAATGTGTATTTTATTTTTAAAAATGTATGGTGCCCATTGGCTTCCAATGTCACTCTCTTTGCCCCCCGTTGAGGGCATAGATAAGCACAGTGACAATCAATTTATTTATTAGCTTGTGTTTGTTTTTGTTGTATTGTAATGTTTATTTTATTTAATAGCGTCTATTTTGATTTTTTCATCACAAATAGGCAAAAGTGCTATTAGCCATATTTGGCTAATAGTTCTATTGCCCATTTGTGTGTGTGTGGTGAAGGGAAAGAAAGGGTGGATGATGGGGGCATTTGTCCCAGGGAGGGATGTTAGGCCTCCTGGATATTGGGGGTAGTGAGAGGGGTTAACCCCTTAATTACCTTAGCAGTTGTAAATGCTAAAGTAATTAAGGGGTTACTGGCCAGTAGCTAGTATTTTAAATGTTGGTGCCACTGTAAGTACACCTTTTATTTACTTAAAGGTGGCTGGCTATTGATTGCATTTGAATGGGCAAAAGCACTATTAACCAGATCAAGCTAATAGGGCTTTTGCCCATTACTGTGTGTGGTGGTGGAGGGAGGGGATGGGGTGTTGAAGGGGGGTTGTTGGGGGCATAGATAACCACAGTGGCAAGCAATGGATTTCATGGCTAGTGTTTGTTTTGATTGTATTGTACAGTTATAAGTATTTTATTTTATTTTAATGTGCAGTACTGTACTATATATATTAATGGGCAAAAGCACTATTAGCTCTATTTGGCATATAGGGATTTTGACCATTCCTGTATGATAGTGGTTGTGGTGGGGTGGGGGTTGTTAGAGGTAGATGGGGTGGGTGAAGGATATAGTTGCCCTGGGGTGCGTGGTTAGTCATCCTGGGTGGCTAGTGGGAGGAGTTAACTCATTAATTACCTTAGCGGTAGTAACCACTAAGGTAATTAAGGAATTACCCCTTCCCAGGAATCCAACCCTTGGGCAACTACAGTACACCCTTCACCCACCCCATTAAAACACAAGTAACCCCTTAATTATGTTGTCAGTTGTAACCACTAAGATAATTAAGGGGTTACTCATGTTTTAATGGTTGGGCATCGGACCTTTTGCCAATGTTGGGGAAAATGAAGAGGAGGGGGAGGACAACCATCACCCTGGTAGGCGCACGTTAACCATTTATTAATCTAATTTGTTTTTATTGCACTGTAATGTATCTTTGAATGGACAAAAGCTCTATTAGCCATTCAGATGCAGTCAGCTTTGTACCCATTTCTCTCCAAAACTCCACACATCCTCCACTCTCCATGTAGCAAGCACCACTGTGCTGCAGTGAGCCACTATTGAGCTGCTTGAACTTTTGTCAGATGGGCTTATTATTTCTAAAGTGGAGTATAGCAAAAAAGAATAAAGTGTATTCCAAACAAATGCTAATACGCTGGAAATCCTCCCAGGGGAGGTGTAAACGCCGCACAGCCGTGGAGTAAGAACTTCAGAGAAGGCTGATCAGTGATTCATAAAAAACTTTAATGAGACAAAGTGCAAACGGATCCTCTTGACGTGTTTCGGCCCGTCAGGCCTTTGTCAAAAGAGTGATCCGTTTGTAACAGCATGATGTATATATAGCCAGTGCAAGTTACAACACCTGTGAACAAGCCCCAAACAAATGGGTAACAGGTGTAACCCCTAACACAGCAAATAATAATCATCAAATTAAAAACAGTGCTGTAATAAAATTGACCAATCTTATCATTGGATAGGAAAACATATACAGATAATTAAACATAATATGCTAAACCAAAATCTCTGATGAATTGGTCAAAAAAACTAAAAACATGTGAGTTAAAAGAAAAGAAAATGCACAAATGTAAATAAAGTTTATAATGAAATACAACATTAATTCTATGAAGTCTACCGGACTAGCAAGATAAAGTTTCACCAAAGATAGTAGAAAGAGCTATCAGTCACAAATCACTTGATATTAATTATGTGTGTAATAATGCTTTGAATGATAAAACAATAAAGAAACAGCATATGATAAAGCATGTTGGACCATGTGAAAAAAGGGAAGTGAAGCAAGAAATTAAGAGGAACAGTGGGGGAAAAGGGGGAGTGAGAAGGGGAAAGAAAGAGAAAGCATGAAGGGAAAAAAAAAAAGGGAAGAAAAAGGAGGAAAAGAAGGGGAAAGAGAGACAGGACCGGGCAGGGGGAAGAAAAAGAGGGGGGAGAGAGAGCGGAAAGAAAGGGTGAAGAACAGAGAAAGGGGGGTGGGGAGAGAAGGGAGGGGGGGGGAGAGGAGAGGGGGGCAGAAGAAAGATGGGGGGGAAAGAACAAGGAGGAAAGAGAAAAACAATAAAACAATATACAGAATGCAGTGATAAGCATTCATTAATCACCAAGAAAATGTTTTAGCTCCCATTCAACATTGAGTCCGTGAGGCTGTAATGTATTCATGGAAAATATCCATGACATCTCTTTTTTGTTCAATCTGTTCAATCTATCGCCTCCTCTAATGTAAGAGGGGACGTGTTCAACACCAAAGAATGAGAAATTCTTGAGTCCACCAAATGGACATTGTACAAAATGTTTTGATGTAATAAATCTTTTTTATTTATTAATATAACATGTTCTGAGATACGAATATATAAAGATCTAATGGTTCTTCCCACATATTTCTGTTGACATCCACATGTGATAACATAAACAATGTAGCTTGTTTGACAATTAATAAATGTGTTGATTCTATATTTGCTGTTTGGAAACAGTGTGTGTACTCTTTTTGTTGATGTAGCAAATTTACAACATTTACAAAATCCACATCTGAAAAAACCTTTAGGTATGTTGCTAATTCGAGGTTGGCTTGGAGATTTGTACATGCTTCTCGAAATGGATGAGGCTAATGTATTGGCCCTTCTGAAAGCAAATTTGGGACCATGTGTTGTAAACACATCTAGATCTTTATCCAATTTTAGTATGTTCCAGTGTTTGGACACTATCTGTCTGATTTGTGACGCCTGTTTACTGAATTTTGTGATAAACAATGGAGTGTCCTGAAAGTTTATTTTTTTATCTTTAGCTTTCTTTTTTAATAGGTCAACACGGTCCACAGTTTTAGCATTCAGAAGGGCCACATCTACATCAACTTTATTATATCCCCTGGACAAGAATTTGGTACTTAATGTCTTGGAATGTTTCAAAAAGGTTTCTGGGTCTGAGCAGAGACGTTTATAACGCAAGAATTGTCCCTTAGGGATCCCACATATCAATGACTTAGGATGGCTACTTTTGGCATGAAGATATGAATTTCTGGCATGTGGTTTTATATATATCAGTTTGTATACCCGTCATGGGATCACCATGGATAGTCACATCAAGGTAATTGATATAACAGTGTCGGTTTGAAATGTGAAGTGAAGATTTATATTATTATTATTCAGAGTTTGTATGAACGTGTGAAGACTGTTAAGATCACCCTCCCAAATGAAAATCAAATCATCAATAAAACGTTTGTAAAAGATGATATTGGAACGAAACAAATTAGTGCTACCATAGATATTAATAGATTCCCATAAACCCATGAAAAGATTAGCATATGAGGGTGCAAAAGATGTCCCCATAGCTGTGCCCTGTTTTTGAAGAAAAAATTGTGAATCAAAAAGGAAATAATTGTGAGTGAGTAAAAAAAGAATGGAATCAGTGATAAACGTGATCTGTGCTATAGAAAGTGTAGAGAGTTGCAAATAGTGATTAATGGCCCTTAGGCCGTGCTCGTGTTCAATAATAGTGTACAATGATGTGACGTCCATGGTGACCCATCGGTATCCCTCCTTCCAAGACACATCCTGCAATGAAATCAACAACGCTGTAGTGTCTTCAATGAACGAAGGTAAGGTTTTTACAATGGGCTGGAGGAATTTGTCCACATAACGTGAAACACCATCTTCCAAAGATCCAATACTGGAGACAATGGGCCGCCCCGGGGGGTTCTCCAGTGACTTATGGATCTTTGGGAGATGGTGGAATATGGGAATAATAGGAGAATCACATGCCAGATATTGCCTCTCTATGTTTGATAAGACATATAAGGTGTCACCAAGTTCTAAAAGATCTTGGAGCTCCCCCAAAAACCTTTTAGTTGGGTCTGTGTTGAGTGTAGTATAAAACTCTTCATTGCTCAACAATCTTAGAGCCTCGTCCCGGTATTTAGTGGATGACTGGACAACTATTGCTCCCCCCTTATCGGCATTTTTTATAGTTATGTCTGTGTTTTTCTTTAGTGAATCTAAATCTATTCTTTCCTGTGGAGTTAGATTGTCTGATGTGTAAAATGAATCAGAGAATGAATAGCCTTTGGCTAATAACCTTAAGTCTCTATCCACTAGCCTCTCAAAGGTTGACAGACATGGTCCCTTGGTGTTATTGGGCACAAATAAGGAACGTTTCCTAAGTTTAGAATCTATATGGCTGAAAAAGGGGGTTTCAATAGCTGCCTCAGTATGTCCTTCATCATATAAGGACTGCATGTCAAACTCAAACGAACTTTCAATAAAAGTTGGGGCCTTGGTCACAATTGAATTGTCATTGATAATTTCTGATGTATCTGTTACAGTTTGAGATATGGTTTTGTTAGTATTTCTTGAAAATAATTTCTTAAGAGGCCATTTGCGTGTATATTTTTGTAAGTCAATTATCGTTGTGAAAAGGTCGAAGTTCTCTTGTGGTGCATAATTTAAACCTTTATTAAGCAACAATATTTGAGATGATGTCAAGGTGTAATCAGAAATGTTAATAACATTATTGTGTTTTGGATCTAAGAATATTTCTTCCTCTTGTTGTCTGCTCCATACCTTTTTTCTCCCTTTCTTGCCCCTTCTACACTTTTTGAGTTTTTTGAATGTGTGTTGTCAGAATTGGAATGTGATGGTCTAGAACGATCTTCCCTGGAGTTCGTCATGTATGTTCTGTCAAAATATCCACCCTCTGAATCTTTGGTGGTATGTTTGTCATGGGCAATGAAAGAGACGGATGGTCTGTCGTTATAGTCAGAGGAGTCGGTGTCAAAGCTCTGTCTACGTTCTGTATGGGGTGATTTCAAAATCGATCTGGTGTTAGGTTTTGATGTATTAACCTCCTCCTCTGATGACCATCTACGTGGTGTGGATTGGGAGGGGAATCTGCTTCTATTGAAATCCCTAGTGGGAACAGGTCTCTCCCAGACATAGACCTGACCTTTTTCATAATCAGTCCTATCTCGGGAGAATTTTTCCTGTTTTTTATCAATAACACCTTTCTCCATTTTATCAATATTTTGGAGGAGAATTTTATCATTGTGGGAAAATCTATCCATATCTTTAAATCTGTATAATTCTTTTTTCATACAATCTATGTCAGATGTTAACATTTTTTTCTCATTAACTTTAGCCGCAATGATTAGTTCCATTAGTTGTTTGGAGCATTCGTCCAATAGCTTTCTCCATTGAAATTGGAACTCAGGATTAGGGAACCCAAAAGATGGCATTTTTTTGATTCTCAATCCTCTGGGAATACGCTTGGTCTTTAAATAATTCTCCAGAGTTATAATATCCCAAAAGAGACGAATGTCCTGAGTTAGGAGTCTCTCAAGTTTAACGAAATGATCAATGAGATCAGTAGAATTCTCACAGGTTATATTCCCTGGTGCATCATCAAAGATATGAAGGGCTCTTTTGGTTCTTTCAGTGTTGTTGCCACATTTTTGTACATATGTGGTAGGTAGCTCAATCACAGTCTCTTGGTCCTCATCCATAATAATAACAAAAGGTATTAATCCTTTTTACAGAGAATTAGATTAAAAAAATGCAAGATTTGAAAAATAAAAGAAAAAAGTTTTTTTGATGTGTCCGGGTGTATCACAGTATTAGTTAAACATTAATGATCACCATCAGCCTTAGGTAAACATGGAGGTATTGAATAATGTTCAATATAGGTTCCAATTGTGTATATAATAACTGACCTCCTTAAAAAAAAATGGTTTCAAGCTTCCTGTAATATAACACGGATGTGAAACGGGTAAACAGCAAGTTAACCCACTAGGCGCTCAGAAAGCATGGCTGCAGCTGTGAACTGGTGCTTGAATAACAGTTAATGTTGGTAACAAACGCCACAGTCCCCCAGTGTAATCTTCACAAATGTAAATCTCTGCAACTGGCTAACCATAAGCACAATAAAGTTAGAGAAAACATAGAAGTAGATAACTTACAGCTGGGGGATGTAGAGAAGTGGCTGGTCTATCCTCCGGTATGGAAATGCTGCATGTCCCTCTGCTAGCAATGTGTCTTGACGACTTGATCCTCTCTGCCCGCCAGCATTTTCTTCTGCCGCCAACCCTACATCCGCTCGATCGCGGTGGGTGGTCACCTGACCGACGGCAGTGCCGGTGTCCGGGTGTAGCAGGGGGACGCAGGTGCACCAGACGCAGCCCGGCGTGCAGGCAGCAGGCACTGGAGTACTGGAAATCCTCCCAGGGGAGGTGTAAACGCCGCACAGCCGTGGAGTAAGAACTTCAGAGAAGGCTGATCAGTGATTCATAAAAAACTTTAATGAGACAAAGTGCAAACGGATCCTCTTGACGCGTTTCGGCCCGTCAGGCCTTTGTCAAAAGAGTGATCCGTTTGTAACAGCATGATGTATATATAGCCAGTGCAAGTTACAACACCTGTGAACAAGCCCCAAACAAATGGGTAACAGGTGTAACCCCTAACACAGCAAATAATAATCATCAAATTAAAAACAGTGCTGTAATAAAATTGACCAATCTTATCATTGGATAGGAAAACATATACAGATAATTAAACATAATATGCTAAACCAAAATCTCTGATGAATTGGTCAAAAAAACTAAAAACATGTGAGTTAAAAGAAAAGAAAATGCACAAATGTAAATAAAGTTTATAATGAAATACAACATTAATTCTATGAAGTCTACCGGACTAGCAAGATAAAGTTTCACCAAAGATAGTAGAAAGAGCTATCAGTCACAAATCACTTGATATTAATTATGTGTGTAATAATGCTTTGAATGATAAAACAATAAAGAAACAGCATATGATAAAGCATGTTGGACCATGTGAAAAAAGGGAAGTGAAGCAAGAAATTAAGAGGAACAGTGGGGGAAAAGGGGGAGTGAGAAGGGGAAAGAAAGATAAAGCATGAAGGGAAAAAAAAAGGGAAGAAAAAGGAGGAAAAGAAGGGGAAAGAGAGACAGGACCGGGCAGGGGGAAGAAAAAGAGGGGGGAGAGAGAGCGGAAAGAAAGGGTGAAGAACAGAGAAAGGGGGGTGGGGAGAGAAGGGAGGGGGGAAGAGGAGAGGGGGGCAGAAGAAAGATGGGGGGGAAAGAACAAGGAGGAAAGAGAAAAACAATAAAACAATATACATAATGCAGTAATAAGCATTCATTAATCACCAAGAAAATGTTTTAGCTCCCATTCAACATTGCGTCCGTGAAGCTGTAATGTATTCATGGAAAATATCCATGTTAAATAAATAAATAAATATCCGTGTAAATAAATAAATAAATATATTTATGGTACTTATTGTTTAATTCTTTGTCATTCTTGTTTTATAGGTTTGGCGGGCTAGTGACAACACCATGTGCATGCAAGAAAAAAATCTAGCAATTTAACATTTCTTATTACAGCTCAACCCCATTATAGCGCGATCCTCTACAACGCAAATCCGCTTATAACGTGGTCTGAGTGTGGCCGTGCGAAGACTTACCGGCATCTAGATCTCTCTCCTATTTGCTGTCAGCTCTCTCCTCACTTCATAGGGCTGTGTCCACGTGCTCTCCTCTCTGCAGCTGTCAGCTCTCATGCGTGGCATCGCAGAGGATGGTCAAATGACACAACACACAACACACTGTGTTTCTGTACCAACACAGAGTTTTAATTGGCCCGCTAAACCTGCAAGACATGAATGAACACAAGAATTAAACAATGACTACAAGCAGACCATAATTATTCAGTCTTTTTCTAATTGTGCTGTCATGAACTTTAAAATTTAACATGCTAACTGAGGCCTGTAGAGTCTGAGATGTAAGTCTTGGTTTTTTTGCAATTTCTCTGAGCACTGCAATTTCTCTGAGTCTGACTTTGGATTGAATTTGCTGGGACGTCCACTCCTGGGAAGATTGGCAACTGTCTTGAATGTTTTCCACTTTTGAATAATCTTTCTCACTGTAGAATGATGGACTTTAAATTGTTTAGAAATGGCCTTATAACCCTTCCCAGATTGACGGGCAGCAACAATTGCTTCTCTAAGATCATTGCTGATGTCTTTCCTCCTTGGCATTGTGTTAACACACACCTGAATGCTCCAGACCAGCAAACTGCTAAAACTTTGGCGTTTATAGAGGTGGTCACACTTGCTGATGATCAATTAATTAAGGGCATTTGATTAGCAGCACCTGTCTGCTACTTAGCATCTTAATTCCTATGGAAGCAGTAAGAGTGTACTTTATTTATATTTATTTATAAAAATGTTTTACCAGGAAGTAATACATTGAGAGATACCTCTCGTTTTCAAGTATGTCCTGGGCACAGAGTTATAAAAAATACATGGTTACAATAAAAGAACAGAGGTCAAACAGTCACTAAACAGACATTTCATGGACAGATAGAGTAGGAAAATTGGGTACAGGGGATAGAGGGCTTGTGAGTTTCAGATAGAAATGGAGCACCTTTAACATCAACTAACATCAGCGAACGGCAGCAAACGGCTCACGCCCTTTGGCTGCGTCAAAGGCTGTGCGCCTTTGGGGCAACGCAGATGTACGCTGTAGTGAACAAAAAGATCTTTTCTTTGTGTCCCCATGGCTCATTAACATTAAAAGGGGTGGGGTTGCCGATTCAACAAAATACAAGCACATGTTAACCCTTAGCATGCTGGTCCTGTGCAGTTTTTCACACATAGCTTCTCCATTTTGGCTTTATTTTTGTTAAATAAATCATGACACAGTGTAATATGTCATGTGTTGTTGTTCATTAGAGGTTCTATTTACCTAATTTTAAGACCTGCTAAGGAACAGATGATTGTTATTATGTCCTGATATGTAAAACCATAGAATTCAAAGAGGATATACTTTCTTTTTCTCACAACTGTAGATAGATAGATAGATAGACAGACAGACAGACAGACAGACAGACAGACAGAAAGATAGATAGATAGATAGATAGATAGATAGATAGATAGATAGATAGATAGATAGATAGATAGATAGATAGATAGATAGATAGATAGATAGGTAGATAGATAGATAGATAGATAGATAGATAGATAGATAGATAGATAGATAGATAGATAGATAGACAGATAGATGTAGAGGTATCTGTACCGTGTTAGCCGAGCTTAATAATCAAAAACGAATAGACGATACCATTCTGTGGCTAACGAAATGCTTTTATTTGTGCAAGCTTTCGAGATACACTGATCTCTTCTTCCGGCAGTGATACAATGGATAAAGCAAGAAAGGTTAACTTAAAAACAGTGTATCTTGGAATGTTATCTGTGACTGAAACCTATCCCTCCCCCCTGTGCTGTATGCGATTTATGACTTGAGGTGTTAAATGGTCCCTGAATGTTAGTGATGTAAGTGTATGTGTGGGCAAGCCATGACTAGGCACGACCAGTAAGCAGGTCCTAACACTTTGGCCAAAGGGTTTAACTAAATGACCCCTTACTAATAAGAGTACTGACATTGAGGGATTTAACTATATATTTTGTCACATTGGATGTAGCATTGGGTATTTTGGTCTTTTGTTGTATAAAATCTATATCTCGCCATTTAGAGAAACTTTTAGTTTCATTTCCAGATGGAAAGTTTGGGTTAAAAAATAATTGTTGAAGAGGGGAGGGAAACCGTGTCAGCCCCACCTTAATGGCCCATTTATCCCAATATAAAAGACAGCATTGCATGGAAGAAATATCGCAGGCCTCCCTGGGGCATACAAATTTGGGTACCCAAAGTAAGTTGGCGAGAGGAAGGTAATAGTGTACAGTACGTTCAATTTCTACCCAGCATCTAGGGTCAGTAGTTGTATGCCAGTAAATGAGGGTTGTGATCTGAGCCGCTCCTAGATATAGTGTAACTTTGGGGAGGGCTAGGCTTACCCTACTTTGGCTGTTCTTGTTTTTTTCCTGGGCCAAATGAAATTATTTATTTTTTACTGAAGGATGTTCAGATCCTTTTGGGAAAATGTAATCAGAAGGGCGTGGTACATACTGTATATAGCAACCTTGGTAATGTATTCAGTTCAACTGTAGCAATTCTTCCCAACCAAGATATCTCTGTTCTTTCCTAACAGTTTAAATCTCTTACAAGTGTTTTAAACAAAGGGGGGTAATTTTCTTGAAAAAATGCAGATGGCTTTTTCGTAATATGGATGCCAAGATATTTTATGGAATGTTTTTTCCAGCAGAAAGAAAATGAAGAAGCCAAGGCCTCCACCATTTTTTTCTGTATGCCAATAACGAGAGCCTCACATTTATTTTCATTCATTTTATAATTTGAGATTTTACTGAAGTTATGCAGTACTTGTTGTAATTTTAGCAAAGAGATTACTGGGTTTGTTAATGTTAATAAAATATAATTTGCATATAAATTCAGTTTGTATTTATTCTGGAAAAGGAGCCTTTTCCTGTTTCTTCTATTTGTTGGGTTCGAGCTGGGGACTACATTCATTAATTTTATGCACTATTTTGGTTACACTTTTATATTCACTTTTGTCATGGTTTATATATTTTTCACTGAAAGTATTTATTGTTTAATCACTTTTCACTGATTGTTGAAGCATTTATTAACGTGTCTGCTTATTATCACTACACACACATGGACCACTAAGCACAGGGGGAGTGCCTACTGAAATACTTTCTTACAGCAACATACTGTACATAGAAGAAAACGTTTCAGGCGGTTTGTCAGGGTCTCCTAGACCTCCTGCTTTGCCATAGTTCTTCTTTGTCCACTGGGTGTGCTGCTGCCTTCTGTTTCCTCTGGGTTCCTCTGTCTGTCTGTCCTCTTGTTGCTCCTCTCTCTGCTTATAGCTCTGCTTCCTGTTTGTTTCCTTGCCTTTGTTTCAAGTCAGACTCCTATGCACATGCCTCTGTCTTTGATCCTGATCTGTTCCTGAACCCGTCTGTATTTGATTCTGTTCTTAGTAAAGGCCCTTGCTGGTAATCTGGCTTGTCCCTGGTTGTTCCTTGCTCCCCGGTCTCAGTCCCTGCTCCCCGTTCTCAGTCCCTGCTCGCGGACCTGTCCTGCCCCGCCTGTCCTGTTCCAGTCTCCTCGTTGCCGACCTCTGCTTGTTACCTCTGCCGCCTGTCTCGGACCTCTGATTGTGACACCTACTACGCTCCTGCTGTTCCAGCCACCGAGATCCTACCCGCTACAGGAGTCTCCCGTGACAGAAAACAAAGGCACTTCTGGATCTCGCCGGAACAGATTCTCTGCCTGCCTGCTGCAGCAGACCCACTCCGCATGGTTGAAGATAAGTACTTTTGTTTCTTTTTTGGAAATCCCAGTTGGGATCTTGAAGGTTTTTTTTTTGTTGCTGCTAAGTGAGCTGCAAGAATTATTGCGTTCATAAAGAAAAAACATTTTTGCTGAGACTAGAACTGTTGCTGCAGAGACTAGTGCACCTTTCTTTGAGGTTTTTTCTTTTGTGCAGTGCCTGGGTTAAGCCTTGCAGTACCTTTGCCACCTTTTTAGACTGACTTTCATTTCCTGGACAAGGCTTGTCTCTGCATCCCTGGTTGGACCACTGCTGTTCACATGGTTCCCATTTCAAAAGACAAGAGTGCTTCCATTATTTTGTTACTGCATGCTGTGATTTTTCCTGCAATCTGTACTGTAGTTCTTCCTATAATTGGTTCTAAGGTTTCAGGTTTACCGGCAAGTTCCCCTAAAGTTTGTTTCTCTGCAACCTGTGATATCCCTACGCCTGATATCAAAAGTTTCAGATTTAACCGCAGGGTTCTCTGTCTGATATCCCTATGCCTGATATCAAAAGTTTCAGATTTAACTGTAAGTTTCTCTGTCTAATATTCCTATGTCTGATGTCAAAAGTTTCAGATCTAACTGCAAGTTTTCTCTGTATTAGTTTCCTGCTGTCTATGATATTTCTATGCCTGATTTCTAAAGATTCAGATTTAACTGCAGGTTTCTCTGTTTATGTTTTTTCCTTGCATTTATGATATCTCCGTGACTGATGCTAAGGTCTCTAAAGGGTCAGCTCTCCTATCTTGTCTCTCTGTGTCTAATATTTATGTTGTTCATTCTTATGCTTCTGCTTTAAAGACACATTTCCTCTTTACTGGTTTCTTGGGAAGTGTGGTTTCCCCATGTCTAAAATTATGGCTCCCACTCAAAAAACAGTCTTGAGCAGTAAATGTGAACACAGTACCACTGATTCTTCAGAACTTCTCAAAGCAAGGAAGAAGAAGGAAAAGAAAGAAGTATTTAATCAAGGAAAAGATGCCCTAACTCAGACACTTCAATCTGTGCAAAATGAGATTGATTGTCTTCATGGACGTTTAGATAAAGCGCAAGAAGCCAAGGCTGCACTACAGAGCTGCCTATCCTCAGCAATTGCTAAGTGTGTTCTCCAGGAAAAATAAAAGCACCAGTTGGAGAGTGACCTGGATGTTATGTAAGTTGAGCTGGAGAGGGCATATGCTGATGCTGCTGAGGATCAGCGCCTCGCTTCTAAAAGTAACGAATTCCTGGAAATCTCTATGAAGGAAATTGACAGGCTTAATACAGAGCTTGAAACCTCTCAAAAGGAATTTCGCAAGCAAAGCACAGCATTGGAAGCCTCTAAGGAGAAGAGTTGGCACTTAAACACAGAACTATGCTCATTGAGAGAGATCTTCAAAGGATTAAATAGCAGTTTTGAAACTGTAACCCAAAAGTGCAAGAATCTCTATATCCAAGCCAGTGAAGGAGATAAGAAACTCCATGAATTAGGAGAGGAGAAGAAACAGTTAGCCCAGGAAAAGTTAGACGTGCAGACAGCATTGCAGAATGCTGAGAGAGTGCTGCAAGAAGAACGTGTCTCGCTGGAGCAGTGCACACAAGCAGAAAATATGCTGCAGAGTCAGCTGCAAGAATTGCATACACATCTGCAGGACACCAAGGAGAGATGGGTGAATGCTGAGGAAAAGCAGCGAGTTCTGCAGGAAGAAAGTTTCCATACTGCCTACAAAGTAAAGATGCTGCAAGAGTATTTGAGTACCCAGTGTGTCCCCAAAGAGCAGCATGAGGAGATGAAGGCCACACTGAGCATAACCAGAGCCTTGCTGGAGGAGAAGCTTAGAGCCCAGGTAACCCTGTATGAGAGGGAACACAAGGCAGTCCAGAAACTGAAGCAAGACTTAGAGGAGCAGAGACACTGCTCCATCCCTAACAGCCAGTACACCCAAGAGAAAGAGACCTGGAAAAGGCAAGCTGCTGAGACCTTAGCAAAGGAATTTGCAGAGCTCCAAGACGTGATGCAGGATGCACTCAACCAGGGGTCTCTAGCTGAGGAGTGGAAATTGCAGCAACGCCTAAAAATGGAAGAGCTAAAGCTAGCAGCTGAACACACATCTCAGCAACTCACAGCGCTGCAGGAACAGATGACTGAGCTCAAGACACAGCTTGCCAAAAAGGAGGAGAGAGAGGAGGTGTCCGTCTGTTAAGTGGCTGGCCTGACACTGCACTATGAGGTCAAGATGGCCGATGCCTGCAAATTATTGGACCACACAGCCTGTGATAAGGTCTGGCTGCAGCTGGAGCTGGACAAGGTCCGGGAGGAGTACCGGCAGCTGCAGATCAGAAATGAAGAAAATGAAACACATTTAAGCTTTACTCTGAGTCAGCTGGGAGATATGGAGTCACGAATCGACTCCAAAGAAGTTGAACTGACAACTGCATTGAGTGGGAAAAGAAGTGCAGAAGGACAGCTTCAAGAGCTGAAAACTCAAATAGCTGGTCTTAATGAGAATTTAGGTGATACCACAAGATGGCAGTCACAAAAAGAGACCACGAAGAATGAACTTAATGTCCCCATTGACTTGTATGGAGAGTCTGATGCACCCGTTCCTAAGGCCCATGTTCCTGATGTCCATGCCCCTGTGATTGAGTTGTATGTACCCATTTGGAAGTTCCTGATTCCAAAACTAAGAAAGATATGTTGGTCACAAAAAGAGACCACGGAAAGTGAACTATATGTCCCCACTGATGCATGTGAAGAGCCTGATGTATCTGTTTCCGATGCCCCTACTATGACTTTAGACGGATCCCTTGTGAAGTTCCTTGCTATGCCTAATGTACCTAATGCCGATGCCTACGCTCCTGTGATAAGGATAAATGCACCTCTCACAGATTTCCCATCAGCACTTGACGTACACACTAAGTTGGCCTTCCATCAAGGTTTCCCTGAAGAGCCTGGAGGATCGTCCGGAGAACTCTCTCGAGGGGGGGGGGGGGAGTAATGTCAGGGTCTCCTAGACCTCCTGCCTAGCCATAGTTCTTCTTTGTCCACAGGGTGTGCTGCTGCCTTCTGTTTCCTCTGGGTTCCTCTGTCTGTCTGTCTGTCTGTCCTCTTGTTGCTCCTCTATCTGCTTATAGCTCTGCTTCCTGTTTGTTTCCTTGCCTTTGTTTCAACAACACACAGGTAATCAGATGATTACATAAAGCCCCCTGTAATTGCACTCTAGGTAGGTGACATTATTGGAACAATGTCATCTATAAGGAGGCCACTAAATAGCCTATTCCCTTAATAGGGTAAGCCGCAAAGGTCACACTCAAATGAAAATAAAAAACTTTTAATCAATAATGTTAAAAACGACGAGACACCATAAAAATGCATACACAATGCATAATAAAATCCCCAAATGTGTATAGGCACGAAGGCAGGCAGGGAACTAACAATGTCCAGAGCCTCAACGCTGCGTAAATCCACACAGTATGTATGTGTGGTTGCGTACCAAAATAATTAAATAATAAATGGCACGCTGCAGTGAGTAATGGAGTGTAAGAGACCCCTCCGTGAGGTAATATACAACCTGATTAGGATCGCTAGCGTGTCGACAGCTGAAGTTCCAGGAAGTAACCGGAGCTGATCGTGCCTACTCCCACAAACCGCGTGGACGTCAGCGTGATGACGTCACACGTACCCCGATGTACGTTTCGCGCGTCACAGCGCGCTTTCTCAAGGGGGAGGAGGTACTTTGTTTCAAGTAATACTCCTATGCACATGCCTCTGTCTTTGATCCTGATCTGTTCCGGAACCCGTCTGTATTTGATTCTGTTCTTAATAAAGGCCCTTGCTGGTAATCTGGCTTGTCCCTGGTTGTTCCCTGCTCCCTTGTCTCAGTCCCTGCTCCCCGGTCTCAGTCCCTGCTCCCCAGTCTCAGTCCCTGCTCCCCGTTCTCAGTCCCTGCTCCCGGACCTGTCCTGCCCCACCTGTCCTGTTCCAGTTTCCTCGTTGCCGACCACTGCTTGTTACCTGACTTTGCTACCTGCTGCCTGCCTCGGACCACTGCTTGTTACCTGACTGCGCTATCTGCCGCCTGCCTTGGACCTCTGATTGTGACCCCTACTACGCTCCTGCTGTTCTGGCCACCGAGATCCTACCCGCTACAGGAGTCTCCCATGACACGGTTCACAGCTAACCGAAGGGGTACAAAAACTGGTCTCCAAACGCAATCACATTAAAAGGTTGTTTATTGAGTGCATTCACCTAGTTCTTTCTGCCACAGAGAAGAACTCTTGATGCGTTTCGTCCGCCAATAGGACTTTGTCAAAAGAGTTTGACAAAGTCCTATTGGTGGACGAAACGCGTCAAGAGTTCTTCTCTGTGGCAGAAAGAACTAGGTGTATGCACTCAATAAACAACCTTTTAATGTGATTGCATTTGGAGACCAGTTTTTGAACACCTTCGGTTAGCTGTGAACCGCCTGAAACTTTTTCTTCTACTTACCACATTAACCGGCTGGAGCACGCTTCATAGCGCACCTGATCAGCATTACCAGCTTCATCATTCTGAGGATTGAACTCGTCGAGTCAAGTCTGTGAGTACTCCTGCATCTGGGGGGTTGTTGCTGTGTATGAGATGCCGTGTCTGTGAGGGCAGTGGCGGAGAGCAGTTGCGGTTAGCCGCATTAGCGTTCCACGCAGGGGACACGGCTTTTACTGATTGTACTTTCTCTCCTTACCACACTCTAGCCCCTTCCCATTGTCAGTCTTGATTACACAGCTTTACTTACTCACTTACCTATGTTCCATGCTGCTATTGGGAAACTGATCACGAGCGCTTTAAGGAATCATTTATATATTGGATTATAATGTGGATTTTATTATTGCACGATCTAGACGAGCATCGGTTTTCTTGGAGTTTACTCCTTGAGATTTTTCAACATACTGTACATGTTTTACATGGAAGCTAATTTTAATATATAAATATGATTAAAATTAGCACATGTCCCAGCTATCTCAGTTGTGTTTACAGATGTCGCTCCACGTGTATGGAGGAGTGTTTTGGAATACATCAATTGGTACTCAACTACAGTAAGTAGGGCTCTCCTCTCTAGCAAAAACCATATTTCAGGTTCTGGAGCAATGTTGTGAATTTTGGCGAAACAACATTTTTTTGTCTGCGAAACAATGTGTCAATTTTGCACTGTTGGCAGCGTGTTACAGACATTTTGCACATTACTAATTCGAAAAAATCAAATACTGTAATGTTGAGGTTTTAATCCTTTTGATGTTTGCCCCCATCTTCAAAGTGCTAAATTGTACTTGCCTATGCTTGTTAATTTTGATGTATTCATCCTTTAGGTGAATTTTATCTCTTTTGCTTGATATTTAATAAAGTATAAAGATAATGTTCTCTACTATAATTCCTTCAAACTATTTTTTTCCCACTTTCTCAAATTATTTATAAAGATGTCACTCTTTACCAATTTGATGGTATCACATTACACTAACTGCATAAAATGCTATTTTTTCCTACTGCTCAAGTGTTATCTGCAGCTTTGGAAAAATCTAATTCCTTCAGGCATTTACAAATAAAGAGAACACGCAAATAAGGGGGGAAAGTTATTTCAGCTTTACAAGAGTAAGTTGGCATCCAGTGATAGATCAATAACTAGCACTAGAAGGAAACTTAGAATAATAATTAGCAACCTGTTGAACTGTCGAAAATGTGTATTTTAACGAACATTTCAATTCTGACCTACAGTAGTTGCCGGTTTCATTGAAACCGCCCCGTGAGTTCAGCTCATATGGCACTGCCATATTTATTTAAGGCCAGATGCCATATTAATTAAATAAAATAATGTGATGTTAATTACATTTTAGCCCTTTAAAATGGTTGGCATTAATTTTAACTCCCTAAATTGATTGCAAATTAGCTAATTAGGACAAAAATCACATTCATCCCAGATTCACAAAATAGGATGGTTAAACTGGAAAAATAACACAAGGTTATTTAAGTCATACTTATATTTGGCATTATTGGCAAACTTACACAGTTCCAGCAGATCTTAGAGAAATTTAGATTTGTTGTAAACCAGATTGGAGGCTGATATTTCTTTGTGGCGTGATTTGTTTGTATTTTGTAAGGGCCCTTTGGGTGGAAGGAATCAGTGGATTGGGCCATATTGTTTTACAAAAGATTTTTTTTCTCATAATTTTTAACTTTTCTGTTTTAAGCTGTTTAGTTTTTTTTTCTTTTACAGCAAGTGGATTCAAGGGTCAATTGGGACCCAAAACATTGCTACATATGTGTGATTAGTTTTGATGGGACCCTGGAGTAGATATTTTAATTTACTTTTAACCCCTGTAGCACCATTGCAGCAGGTAGGACCATTAATGAGAGCGTCTTGTAGAAGTCCATAATAATGAAGAGATTAATTATTAATACAACATTATATTTTGTGAGCTCTCAACAGCATTTAATATGTTGTACTATTCTATAATAGTTCCAGCCAATACAGACCTAACCCTGTGCCATTATTCCCTAAGTGATACTATTCTATAACACTAATAATGTAAATATTGCTCTGTATTTCCCCACAGACTGATTTTAATTTTAATATTTTGTTCAACTTTGTGTATATTTTTGCCCAATGTTATATTATGGTTTCAACAAAGACTTTACATTTTAGAAAAGCAGGTTTTAACAACATGAGGAATCATGTACAGATGTACTATAGTAAGAGATGCAATCCCTGTGTCCGCAAGAAGGTGCGAGATAACAGCCATGGCATCGGCCATGGTCAGCCATAATAATTATTTGTGCAGTTATTTATGTGGCACACTGAATACCTTCACCTATGATACTCAGCCATGAGGGGGCCACAATGGAGCCACAGAACAGTAAGACATCAGCCAACAGTAACACTACCCCGAGAACAGTAAATCTTGCTACATACTGTATGTACTTAAATCTAAGGCTTTTAGGATCAGTTTTGTTCCAAAGTGCTTTAGAATTAACTTACAGTACTACATATGGCAGACGGCACATTGCACATTGTACAGTATCTGTGCCTTTGAATGCCAGGAACTTTACACATGTTTCAATACAAGATGCATTGTAGAAATGTCTTGCTTAAAACACTGCCTTACTTTGTTTAATGACCTTGGAATTTTAATCATAAGTAGCATGGTTCACACTATACTCAAAACATTATGCATTAAGAAAAGTTGGTACATGGCCTGTAACATGGCACTTACTAAATGCAAGACAAAACTTGCAGTTATGCGAGTATGATTTATTTTGCTATTCAAGTCAATAGAGATAAGAGGGCAAATCTATCTGAGATCTATCGCTACCAGTATATCGCTATAAAGTACCCATTCTATGAAAAAGAGACAAAAAGGTTGAAGAACACAATTTAAGCTTAAATGATTGTTTTATTAGAGTAGCATGCCCCGGCATGAGGGGCGGGTACTGGGAAATACACGTCATGTATGCGTATGTTCGATTATGGAAACTTTTTGATGGAGAACGAGATTGAATAGACCTTTCTGAACTGATCACTCCAATCTTCTCCCACCCATGTACCTGCCCCAATACCATTACGAGTACGTACAGTAGCACTTAACTCTGAAAAAATGATGAACCTATATCCCAACTACGTGATCGAGTCAAACAACTGCGGGCAGCCAACCCTTTTCATCAACTCATACAACTTCTACAACTGGTTGCTGCCACCCAATTTTAAGCATCTATCCATGAATAATCAAGATAAATATATTTGCATAGAGCTGTCATTTCAAATGACCCGCAAATGTGTTCCATTGAAGACACATGCTCCTACTGTACATTCAAAGACCTGCATATGGATTCCATAGAACTTGCATGCACCTACAGTAAAAGACCTGCATATGCGTTCCATAGAACACAAATGTGCCTACATTGGACTAGTCACGCCAACAAATGAACATCTATATAATTTTACAGATAGGTAATTCATGAGTCAGCATGTCCTTTGTATATCTGTAGTGTAGGACTCTAAACCCAGGGGTCACTCCAGAGAGATACTGTTCATTTAGGGACAAGATGAACTGAGTTCCCTAACTCCAAAGAGCCCCATAGTATTTCAAATATATGTAATAAGCCAAATGCCAAATGGTAATCACTGTCCTAAAGGATTTTTTGTTGTAGAGAGGCAAAATGTACCTAATATTAGTTATAGATAGCATTCTTAATTTCTACTTGCATATTTTCCAGGAGCAATTAAAAACATTAGAATGGATTGTTGACCCATTTTGGGGAGATGGACCCAGCTAGTGAGACTACAATAACCCCTAATAGACATTTATATCATTGACACTGGCAGACATTGATAAGAGACTGCATGGACATCATGTATCTAGAATCAACAGGGTCCTTAAAATCTGTTGGTCACATATGGTATGTAGAATGAAGTTAGTGCATAACATTAGTGGATAAAGGGGGTATACATGAATCCTTCATTAAGTTCATTCAGGGCCAGTGTGTGAAATGGTAAATCCACAGAGACTCACACACTAAAAGTTTTTTGTCCCAATCTCGTCTTCTTATATTTTGCTCAATGTGATTTATGCCTTGAAAGGTAAGGGCTTTTACATCAACACCATATTGTTCTTTAATGTGATGAGAGATAGGGGTATCCAAACTGTTTCTGATTGAACCTCCATGTTCCATAACACGTCTTAAATGAGACTGGTTGTCTCGTACCCCTTGATTATTGTGAAAGTGATAACTTTTCATTTGTTTATAACTTGTTTATTTTCTATTTCCAATATAGCTTGGGTTGTGCCAGACCTTTGGGTCAAAGATGTTGCCTCTCATCTTTCCTCATTGTTGTAAATTATGCAGTACAGTATAAGTTATAACCTTCAGAGCTTTGGTTAAGTGCAGCGTGTTAAAAGCCACTGGGTGAAATAGATGACATCGAGTGGAGGGGTTGTTACAGTGTCTGGTTCTGTCCTGGATTACTTCTGTGGTCAAGGTATCAACCACTAAGAGACACTGTCTGAATTGTTCCTGTGCAATATGCCCTATAAAATGTTTTACGTGGATCACCATGTACTGTCCGACACTCACTTCTTGAAGTCCCGTTACTTAAGGTACACCTTTTGTATGAATATGTTGACACAATGGTCTATATACACTGAGATAGGTAAAGTGGGTCAGATACCACATCTACCGGAATGTTTACTGTCGCGGCCGAGTTTATTCTTACCTTTGCCCGGTCTTGGCCGCGACAGAAACCGGGCGCGCGCCGAGGTGTCCCGGGCGCGTGCCGGAGCCTCGGAGGATCGGTCCTCCGATCAGGGCTTCCACCTCTCCGGGTCCTCCGGGTCCCCCGGAGCCCCCCACCGCAATCCCCCACATCGCGGGACACCAGGGCTCCGTCGGGGAGCCCTGAGCACGCGCGCCATGCTCCCGATGAAGCGTGACTGCGCATCGATGACGCGCGGCACGCCGAGGGAAAGAAACGAACAAGCCGGGAAACCTCCCGGCTTGCGGCACTAGCCAAGTGAGGATAAAGTGTGCCGCCTCTGTATAAACTGCACAGTATCGAGCCTTGATGATTTATATACAAGTCAACAATACTGTATTGTGACCGGAGCTCAGGGTGAGTAAGGTTCAGTGCTTATCCTAATGTTTATGATTGAGGTGAAACTGCCATAACGCGGACTATGCACAAAAATATACTATTCCAAGAGACTGCCTTTCTGCCTTTCCTTAGGCCTCGGTCCCGCTGCGCTCGTTGGCGCGGGCGGCGGGTCGCGAGTTCCCCACCAGCAGGGGAATCCTCGCGAGCCGGTCCCGGTCCCCACTGGCTGCACAGAGCACTACACGCTGTAGCGCGTCAGCCGCTGGAGACACCAGAGAATGGTGTTTTCTAGCTTTGACGCGTGACGTGTGTGGCTGTGAGCCAATGGGGAGGGGAGGCTGCGGGAGGAGGAGAGGCTTCGGGGAGCGGGGAGGAGTGTGGAGTGAAAGCAGGTGAGTGCCTTTCTCTGTGTGTGTGTCTGAGTGCGTGCCTGTCTGTGTGTGTATGTGTCTGAGTGCGTGAGTGCCTGTCTGTGTGTGTGTGTGCCCGAGTGCCTGCCTCTGTCTGTGTGTGTGTGTGTGTATGAGTGCGTGAGTGCCTGCCTGTGTGTGCGCGCGTGTGTGTGTGTATGAGTGCGTGAGTGCCTGCCTGTGTGTGTGTGTGCGCGTGCGCGTGTATGAATGAGTGCCTGCGTGTGTGTGTTTAAACTTACCTTCCAGCTCCAGCCCGAGCCCGTGGAGGGAGGGGGGGGAGAGTAGCGGGTCCCTCCGCTCAAGCCACGCCCCCCTCCCTGTCAAACCTCCCACCTCCCGCCCACCTCCCGATCAAACCTCCCACCTCCCGCCCACCTCCAGCTCCGGCTCCCGCTCCCTACAGACCGCAGATCGCGGTCTGTGTATCTCAGCGCACCGCCTGTCAGCAGCGCAGGTGCGCTGACTCTGGGAGCGGGGCCTTAGCCTTAGGCAAGATGACTTGCTTGTGGGATCATTTCTCTTTGAACTAATCCCTGCTTCACCTGTGCTGTACTCGTAATGCATGGGCAGCGTTATTTGTACAGTACCTCTGCACTTTATATACAGTACTCCCCTACAGGCTGTATCATATAGAAGTTATAAATTGCAAGTTCGGTACTTTGACTGATTACTATATGCAACGTTGTAGCAGGCTGGTGTAACAGGCAACAATGAGGACACAGTGTAATGTCTAAATAATGTTTCACATTTTGTAGCTTTAGGGATAATTATGAATTAGTCACTTTTATTCGAAGGGCAGTTAGTTTTTTTAATATGTATGTTTTTCGTCACTAAGGCACAAACTAAGCACACAGCTCTATGTCTATTGTACCATTCATTAATATTAAACAATCATATTTATTTACAGTAGTATGGTGTATGGTATTTAAACCATGGCAAATTATTTGTTTGGGAAATTAAGAATATAATTGGGAACAAGATGACGTCATCTTCAGAGGCAGCAATTAGTGGTGTCCATTTCACCTGCTCCCGTAAAGTAATTCATGTTAGTTAAATATACAGTATAAGGTGCATTGTAAGTACACCACACTATCTTGACAAAGGTCAGTGTATTTGACTGAAACGTCGATCTCTGTGGATTAAAATACCCTTATATTAAGACCCCTGGGGTGCCATTTCCTTCTTTGCTTAAGAGGATTTCTGTTTGCAGTACAGATCATTCCACCGTGAGTTGATCTCCGAGTACCCGAAGTAGTGTGTCTCTTACATAGGAGGGTAGATTCATTACAAATTGTCTCAGTTCTTGATGTATGTACTGTATGTAATTGCTAGTCTTTTTGGTTAGATTATCATTTCCTGAGATGATAGGCCATCACTGTGGTTTGGTAGCATTTTTTTTGGAACAATATAAATAAAATCGAGATGTTTTTATAATCAGTTTAGCCTCATACCCTTCTTTGAGTATTCTATTGAGTTTTTGTAAAAACGCTATTGTGAGATCTTTTGGTAGTAGTTTTTATCTTCTAGAAGTTTCTGATTTTCCTTTTGATAACTGTCAGTCTTGTGTATAACTATGTTAGCTCCCTTCTCTGATGGTTTGATGGTAATTGCATCAGTTGTCAGTGGTCTTTCAGTTAGTTTAAGGCTAACCAGTCCTGTTTCGTGAAATTTGAATTTGTCTTTACATTAATACTGTATATTCTAGTTTTTCCAAGATCACACACACCTCTAGATAGAGCATACCTAGATGTTTAAGGGTTAATCTGTATTTTTTAGCAAAAAACTTGTGTAGTAAAAGTTTTCTGGCAAACAGATTTATATATTTTACATTGTAAAATACTTCAACCTATGCAGCAGATGAGAAAGATAATCCCTTCATTAGTGCATGTTGTTGATGTTAATTTAATGTCAAATCAATATGATGGATAACTTGTGTTTAGTCAGATTATTTAGTAGCCTTATTTATTTCTACCATGATTCAATTGGAATTTTAATTTCAGTGGAGGTGGGAAGAGGAGGCAACCAGAGGAGGTGGCCAGAGAATCAGGGGTTGAGTTTCTCTACTCCCCCTAGTATAAAAGTGTGTAAATAATGTATATGTCTCTAATAATGTATACAGTATTTCTCTATGGGACACAATGATTAAAATATAATATATATATATATATATATATATATATATATATATATATATATATATATATATATATATCAACACTATTAAAAAGGTTGAAAATTATAATCGTTTTAAACTTCAACCAACATATTCTTCTGGCTGTCAAATTGGCAACTTGAAATCTATTAAATAATTGTGAGATTCTATAAGTGTACCATATTACTAAACATGAAATAATCAATGCTGAAAGCACAGTGTGTGCATGAGTGTTCAATGGAACACATTTGCAGATGTTTTAATGTAGGTGCATGCGTGGTCGATCGAACATATATCCAGGTCTTGTAATTTAGGTGCATGCATTGTCTTTGTACAGCATATGTGGGTCATTTGGGAATGACAGTTCTACAGTACAGTATGTAAACTTGTGTAAACTTATATTTACCTTGATTAGACGCAGACTGAAAATTGGGTGGCAGCAGCCCATTGTTAATGCAAGGGTTATGCTGTACATAGATGTTTAAGTCAATCATGTAGTTGGGATGTAGGTTCATCTTGTTTTTGTAGTTTGTTGGTCCATACTGGTAATGATATTGAGGCAGGTACTCAAGTTGAGACAGGTACTCAAGTTAGAGCAGGTATTCGTGTGGAGGCAGGTAGTTGGGATGTAGGTTCATTTCATTTTCAGAGTTGCTTGGTCCGTACTTGTAATGGTATTGGGGCGGGCACTCAGGGTGGACCAAATTCTCAGGTGGAGAAAGATTGCAGGGATTGGTTCTGGAAGGTCTATTAATCAATCTCTCTCCTTCAATAGTTGAAACCCATGATGTGTACAGTGCCCAGCACCCGTGCCTCTTACCAGGGCACGGTGTTCTAATTATGCAATCATTAATTCTTAAGTTGTGTCGAAAATAATTTTTCCAGCCTTTTTGGTTTGGTGTTTTTTTGTAGAATAGTTGTCTTACTGATATACTGATAGATCTCAGATAGAGTTGCAATCTTACCTGTCCCGAATTGAATGGCACAATATATCATATAAGCCTAATTAAGCGGTAAGCAGTGAGTGCCATGTTCCATATCATGTACAGTACAGTACAAAAGGTATGAGACAGATTAAGTGAATGCATAGTGGTTTTTAATAAAGTGTGAAACTGCAATAAGCACTGAAGGTTATCAGCAGCTTAGAAAGTTAATCTATAGGTGTATAATGCTTTTCAGAGCATTTAGAAAGTCAAGTTCTCACAGTTGCAGGGTTTTCTCTTGTATACTTCACCTACAATTCAATTACAATTTTAACTTCACAGACACTTCATATGTGAAACTTACAATGTTACAAAGGAGAATTTGATATAAGATTCTATTTTGATGGTACCTGGTCCCAGAGAGACTGCACGTAATGTTTCCTGTATTACCATATAGCTGCTGAGAAATTGTGGTTAGAAGGGCACTGAGCTACATATTTGGTGGTATTTTCCGAAAATCTTACAAACCTGGACTCAAATATTTAAGGTTATCTACGACATATTTAAAGTAAAAATTCCCTATGACCCGTGTTTTAGTCTCTTAGATTTGGATACCCACATACCACAAAAAATACCAAACCGTTAATTTCTTACATTTTCACAGCAGTTAAAATGCACCATAGCTAATCATTGGAAACAAGTGCAACCTCCACTAATGGAGCTTATTTTCAAACGAATCAATGAAATTCATGTTAATGCAGAGACTTACCGTACGGGTAACATGAATAATGACAACATGCACAGTAGTGCAAGACTCTTTATATATTTATAGCCAATGTGAACCCTCACGTGTATTTTAGTGTAGTTTCATAAATTATATAACTGACATCCGTAAATGTATTTACATGTTTATATTATTATGCCCCTTTCCCTTTCTTTTCTTGTATCTTGCCCCCTTTTCCCTGAAACCTACTGTATTTGAAAATGATTACGATAAATAAACCATTTAAAAAAAAAATTAAAACATACAACATTTTTAATACAAGTTTTTGTGCTGTTTGTATGGAAATATTTGAACAGATAAAACTTTTAATATGTTTTATTTATTTATTTATTTATAAAATATTTTACCAGGAAGTAATACATTGAGAGTTACCTCTCGTTTTCAAGTATGTCCTGGGCACAGAGTAAAACAAATAATACATGGATACAAGTACAGTTACATAAATGAACAAGGTATACATTATATACAAGACATTGCGTGCACAGTTAAAGAAAATATATATTATGAGCGTATGAAACAGTTACAGACCAGGTTAAAGTGTGAGACAGCCTTAGATTTGAAAGAACTTAAACTGGTGGTGGATGTGAGGGTCTCTGGTAGGTTGTTCCAGTTTTGGGGTGCACGGAAGGAGAAGGAGGAACGTCCGGATACTTTGTTGAGCCTTGGGACCATGAACAGTCTTTTGGAGTCTGATCTCAGGTGATAAGTGCTGCAAGTGGTAGGGGTGAGGAGCTTGTTCACATAGCTGGGTAGCTTGCCCAGAAAGTATTTGAGGGTGAGACAGGAAAGGTGAACTTTGCACCTAGACTCTAGTGATGACCAATCTAGTTCTTTGAGCATTTCGCAGTGATGTGTGTTGTAGTTGCATTGGAGAACAAAACAACAAATTGAATTGTAGAGGGTGTCAAGTTTGCTAAGGTGGGTTTGAGGAGCCGAGCCATATACTATGTCTCCATAGTCAATAATTGGCATTAGCATCTGCTGTGCAATACGCTTTCTGACCAGGAGACTTAGGGAGGATTTGTTCCTGTAAAGTACCCCTAGTTTGGCATAGGTCTTGGTTGTCAGGGTATCAATGTGCATCCCGAATGTTAATTGGGAGTCAAACCATAAGCCCAGGTATTTAAAACTAGTGACAGGTGTTAGGGTGAGGTTAGCGTTGGTTCTAATCAGGAGCTCAGTCACTGGAAGCTTTACAAATTTAGTCTTGGTCCCAAATACCATTGTTACAGTCTTGTCAGTGTTTAAAAACAGTTTGTTTTGGGAAATCCAGTTTTCGAGTCTCAAAAAGTCAGACTGAAGCATGTGTTGAAGGTCAGAGAGGCTATGGCTGTGTGCATATAGGATTGTGTCATCTGCATACATGTGTATTGAGGCTTCCTTACAAGCTGTGGGAAGATCATTAATGAACACTGAGAAGAGTAGGGGCCCCAGAACAGAGCCTTGTGGGACACCACAGGTGATATCCAGGGGGTTGGAGTTAGAGCCTGAAATGGACACATGTTGGGATCTTCCTGATAGGTAGGACTGAAACCAGTTTAAAGCATGTTTCCCTATTCCAGAGCTCTGGAGTTTGTTAAGCAGGATAACATGATCAACTGTGTCAAAATCCTTTGCAAAATCTAGGAATACTGCACCAGTGAGTTATCCCCGTTCCATTCCACACTGGATTTCATTGCAAACTTTTAGCAGGGTAGTTACGGTGGAGTGTTTGGGACGAAACCCAGACTGGAATTGGCTAGGGAAATTTGTGTTGGTGTAGAAATCGCTTAATTGGGAGTGGACACATTTTTCCATAACTTTGGATAGAATTGGGAGAAGTGAGATTGGCCTGTAGTTTGAGACAGTGTTTTTGTCCCCACTTTTGAAGATTGGGACAACTCTGGCAGTTTTCCAGGTCTTAGGGATATGGCCTGCAGACAGGATAGAGTTGACTATGGACGCAATTGGTTTGGCAATGGCTGGGGCACCAAGTCGTAGGAACCTAGATTGTAGTAAGTCGGGTCCACATTGGCTGCTTAGTTTTAGTTTGAGGAGCGCTTGTGTAATCTCCTCTTCAGATACTGGGCCAAATTGAAAATTGTGGGCAGTGTTGGGAGGGGGTGGGACTATAGGGGTACTCCCAGGATGAGATTCAAGTTTGGGGTTTGTGCTGAGTTTCGCTAATAAGTTAGTGGCACACCCCACAAAGTAATCATTGAATGCATTTGCAATGTCAGTGGGGTTTGTCAGAGTAATATCCCCCTTAGTGATATTACTTGGTTGTTGATGTTTAGGAGGCTGGAATATATTGTTGATAACCTTCCAGAAGTTATCTGGGTTTGATGTATTCTGGTGGAGATTGTCAGAGTAATATTGTGCTTTTGCATGCCTTGTTTGCCTTGTGCACATGTTCCGCATGCATCTGTAGTGATTGAGATCCTTGGTAGTGCCAGTTACTTTGTAGCTTTTCCACAAGGCATCCCTGAACTGGTAGAGTGCTATAAGGTCAGTTGTAACCCATGGAAGGTGGGCCCCCGTACCCTTATTTTGCATAGTGGAGCATGGGTATCGCAGAGTTTTAAGAACTCGGATTGGAAATAGTCGAGCGCAGAATCGGGGACGGGAATTAAATCGAATCTGTGCCATGGGCAGTTGGTAAGGTCATCCAGAAACTGTTGTGGATTAAAGTTTTTAAATCTTCTAGTGAGGAGAACTTTAGTGCTTGATTGGGGCGGTTTAATTTTCCTTACACAGTACACTATTGCATGGTCACTGAAAATGTCAGGAAGGATGCCAGAGGATTGGATTCTGCTGGGGTTTGAGGAGAGAATCCAGTCTAGCAAGGAATGGTTATGCGATTTCAGGTTTATCCGTGTGGGTTGGGAAATGAGTTGCGATAGGTTAAGTGACTTGAGTTGTATCTAGATTTTGTGGTTTTTAGGGTCAAGCCAATTGAAGTTGAAATCCCCTAGAACTAGCAGCTCACTCTTCTCATTCAGAGAGGAAATGGAGCCAAGAAATTGGGTGATATCAGTCAGGGATTGTAGAGGGGCTTTAGGGGGGCGGTAGATGCCAGCGAGCAAGATGGGCTTAGAAAAGGGGAGGCAGATTTTGCCAACTAAAATGTCAAAAGAGGGTGGGCTTGGTGGGCAATTTAACAGTGTAAATTGTAAGGTGTCTGCAATATAAAATAACACCCCTCCTCCTCTCTTTGACCTATCTCTCCTAAAAATGGAGTATCCCTGAATGGCAATATGTGCATCAGGAGTTTTAGGGGATAGCCATGTTTCTGTAAGAACGATGGCTTTAGGTTTATGCATAAGGCACCATGCCCTTAGTTCATCCAGTTTGGGCAGCATGTTTATATGGGCGACAGATAGCCCTTTTTGGAATTTAAAGGTGGAATTCTCAGGGGCATGGGACAGAGCTGAAATGGGAGGACCTGGGTTAGGTTCAATATCCCCTGCTAAAGAGAGTAATAGTATGAGTAGAAATTTGGTTAGTTGTTTGCAATTTGTAGATTTGTGGTGTTTGCCATTAGAGTGAGCAGTGGTTGGTGTGCTGGTTTTTAGAGTTCTCCACCAACATTCAGTAGATAGTGCAAGGCTTTTGAGTAGTCCAGGGTGTATGGTGATGTTGGGTGTGGGCCAGGATGGAGGAGTTTGTAGTGGATAGAGGGAGTAACATCTCCATGAGGCCAGGAGAAAGAAAAAAGTTAAAATACATAGCTGGTTCATGATGCCAGAGGTAGGCAGTGTTCTTCAACTGCTTACTACTGCTGGAGAAGAGATCAGCTCAGTTCAAATGAATGGAACTACAATTTTCTCCAGCACTGAGAAGTAGCTTCAAAGAATACAGGGTAACCAACTAAATAAATAATAACATGTATTTATTTATTTATTTATTTCCCTTTGGCTGAAGAGACTTTAGGGTCTATACAAGATTTAAAGAAGCAGTGGCTAATGTTCAGTTTGTATATAACCCATATTTGTATATAAAAATATGAACAAACATTGAACATGATATACAAGGCTCTACTTGATCCAGTATTTTACTTTATTGTATACTGTATCTAATACAGGCATACCCCGGTTTAAGGACACTCACTTTAAGTACACTCGCGAGTAAGTACATATCGCTCAATATGCAAACGGCAGCTCACGCATGCACCTGTCAGCACGTCCTGAAAAGCAATACCGGCTCCCTAACTGTACCGAAGCTGTGTGCAAGCGGGGAGACTATAGAGCCTGTTACAAATGCCTTATTTACATCAGTTATGCACGTATGTGATGATTGCAGTACAGTACATGCATCGATAAGTGGAACAATGCAGTGCTTCACTTTAAGTACATTTTCACTTTACATACATGCTCCGGTCCCATTGCGTATGTAAATGCGGGGTATGCCTGTATAAGATTATGCCTGTTCATATTTTTATGAGTGACTGGGATTTTAAGAGGAGAAAATTACTGGTACAAATGATGAATGTAACGTTTTAGACGACCTTGGTTATGTTACTTTAATTCCCTCTGCCGTAGCTGACCCAATTATAAACTGTAAAAATAACATTGTGGAAATTTAGAACGCAATATAATAAAATAGGTAGTTCGGCAAATTAGAATTTGTCTGTGTCCCAAAAAAGGGTCACATTATCCTTTCTTAGCTGAGAGATGGTATGAGCCTGGAATTAATTAGTAGCTTAATCAGCAAAGCAAGAGAAAAAAAGAATAACCATTTCAATGCCAAGATTGTTGTGTAAGTTAGAAAGCTGGCAATGTATGTATTTTCTAAAGTTAAAATACTGCAGTAAATTTTTTGTATAGTTACTATTCTGAAATGCTCATCAACTTGCAGTATCTAAAAGTACTGTATGTACAGTGTACAGTGGCGAGAAAAAGTTTGTGAACCCTGTAACAGGGACTTATCACTGTTTGAGAGAAAGTGTCTCTAAATCCAGCAGTGTGCTAGTTAATTGCACACAGGCAATCAACCAGACTCCACCTGGATGATTAGGACTTTTAGAAAAAACCTGATCTGAGAAACAGGAAAGAGATTCCGAACATCACAATGGAGCTGCCAAAGGGAAAAGGAGGGCTGTTTTCTTCAAGCAAGACAAAAGGGGACCAGACCACTATGCCTGGGCCCTCAAGCAGGCAACTACCTGGACACCACTGACCTGAAGGGCGTTAAGGTACTGCTGAGACTTTGAGTGATAAGTGGGTAAGGGGCTTTCCCCCCCCCCCCAGCCTTGCAGAGAGGGACTTGGGAAGTAAGTTAGCCCTTACACAGGGATGTGTTTATTGTTTATGTATAATTTTGTTTGTTGTATTGTTTAAAGGAACAGGCAATAAAGCCTTATATTAATTTCACCTTAAAAACGGTCTCTATTGCATACCTCTGCACACATCTCTTACAAACCCAATGATAATTATGGAAATTCCATTGTTCTTCCATGATAACATTCTTGAATCAAAACCAGTCTTTTCTTAATATTCAATAGGGTTTATATGAATTAGACAAACAATGATTAATTAAGAGTCAGGTTACTGTAAGTGAAAGAAGTGAAGACCTGGGGGTTTTATCAGCTAAATTAAAGGGTTTAATTAGAAACAGGTGTTGAAATAATTAGGTAGATCTTAAGAAGTGAGTTTCAGAGGCTCACATATATAAAGATAGGACACTTTGTGAGTTTGGTTTTCACCATATACTGTAGGTCTGTGGAAACACGTCATGCCACGATTAATAGATATCAGTGAGGACCATAGAAAATCAGTAATTGATGCTCATCAGTCTAGAAAGGGTTATAAAACAATTTCCAAGGATCTGGGGCTCTACCAGCTTGCTGTTTTTGAGTAATGGTATAACTGTTGCATGTTTGAAGGAAGAGGGAAAGGTACCAGACTAGAGGGAGCAGTTAAAAATGTGTGTGAGCATAGGGATTATAGTAGGAGCAAGAGGTTTTAGGAGATGGGAGGGAATGGGGTCAAGAGGGCAAGTGGTAGAGGGAGGAGAGGAGATCAGCAACAACACATCCTCCTCTGTGACAGTGAATAAAGAATCAAGGAATGCAGGAGGAGAGATACTGTAGGAAGCGGTGTGGGATGGGAGGAAGAAACAGAGGGGATGTCCTGACGTATGGATTCCACCTTTTCCTTGAATAGTCGGCAAAGTCCTGAGGTGAGGTGGAGTACGAAGAACAGGCAGCAGAGGGGGTCTGAGTAAGGAGTCAAAGACAGAGAAGAGTCAGCATGGATTAGACTTGTGCGTATTGATTAGTGAAGAAAAGTAGGAAACAAAGTTGAAACAGGATAGCATAAATTGGTAGTGAAGGAAATCTGCGAGAGCGTGAGATTTCCTCCACAGTCATTCAGAGGAACGAGTGCAGTAACACAGCATGCGCGTGTGGGAATTTAGCCAGGGTCTGGGGTTAGAAGGGCGAAAGCGGCAGAGAGAAAGCGGGCATGTAGATCAAGAGAGGAGGATAGCGCAGGGTTGTAGTTCCTGACCAGATTTTTAGGGTGTGGAGCAGAACTGAGAGAGTAGAGCACAGGTTTCTGTAGAGATGTGGGGTAGATGGAGGTGGAGAAGCGGAGAAGTGAGAGAGAGAAAATGAGATGAGGTGATGTCAGAGAGGGGTAAATGGAGAAATCGGAGAGAGAAACGTTTTTAGTGAAAATTAGGTCTAGGTAGTGGCCATCCTTGTGGGTGCTGGCTGCAGTCCACTGTTGAAGGCCAAAAGAAGAGGTTAGAGAGAGAAAGCAGGAAGCCCAATATTGCAGTTGAAGTCCCCAAGGAGAAGAACAGGAGAGTCTGAGGAGAGAAAGAAAGAGAGCCAGGATTTAAAGTGAGGGAGAAAGACAGAAGGGGGGTGAGTAGTGGTAGGTGGGCAATAGATGATCGCCACGTGGACAGGGAGAGAGAAAAGCTGGACAGTGTGAGCCTCAAGAGGGAAAAGCAAGAGAGGGAGGAAAAGGAAGGTTACGGTAACGGATAGAGGAGCTCAGGAGCCCCACACCTCCACCCCTGCCATCAGGGCACAGAGTGTGGGAGAAAGAAAGGCCACCATAAGAGAGGGCAGCTTCCAGAGCAGAATCTGAGACTGAGTGAGCCAAGTCTCAGTTATAGCAAAGAGGGGCAGAGAGTGAGAGAAAATGAAGTAATGTACAGAGAGGAACTTGTTAGAAAGGGAGCGTGCATTCCAGAGGGCACAGGAGAAAGGGAGAGAGGAGGGAGGGTGAGAGGGGGTGGGTATGAGCTTAGAGGGGTTTACACCAGAAGGAGTAGAAGTTGTGGAATAGAGCATACAATAATGAGGCAGAGACCAGGATTGGGAGAGATATCCCCAGAAGCAAGGAGGAGAAGCATGGATAGAAAGAGAATGTGTGTGGATTATTTGTAGGGGTGTGTTTACACTGGCGACACACTTTATTCGAGCTCGGCTAGTCCCACGAATTCGGGTATACCCGGGTGTATTGAGGTTTGTGACTGTTTTCTGCCCGAGTGCATTGAGTTATTTTCCAGGCAGGGATTGAAGCATTTTATTCCCGCTGGCTGCAATACTGCACAGTATATATATATATATACTGCATTACAATTCATGAATTTATGCCATCTGGTAGACACGCGAAGCATTGCAGCCTATTAAATCCTAATCATTATCATTTAACAGATCAGCCGCCCATCAGCCAGGCATGAACCCAGGCAGGGAAGGCAAGTGCAACGGGGCTTGTCAGAGGTGAGGAGCGGCGCATTCCAGGTATCTGCCAGGTACATACTGGGTATTTGCTCGAATAAAGTGTGTCGCAGCAGTAAGTGCAGGGGATATAGCTGTGTAGTGTCAGAGGGTGCAGGTAAGGAAGGAGTTCATGTGAACTGAGAAGTGGTGAAGGAAGGAGAGATGGAGATATATGAATAGAGTTAGAGACATAATGAGGCTGGTAGAAAGAAGTGCGTATTTTGAAAAGAAGTGAGGTCATAGCAAATAAAAACAGTAGTGGGGGCATGGCAGCAATAGCTGAGTGCTGAGATGTGCAGACTTGGATAGATAATGCCCTCCTTTCCAGCGTAGTTCAAAATCCAGGATTCAGGGCCAGTAGGTGTTGTGCACTTGTTTCACTCCTGTTGAACTCCCTGTTCAACTCACACTGCATTCTACATTAAAAAAATGCTACTTTAAATAAATGCTGCTTGCCCCTGCATTACTGCTCCCCCAGTGTGTCTCTAGCTATATAGGTCTTACAAGTCACCTGACTGAATTAAGTTCAGCCCAACCAGCGCAATTAGCACATGTAAGGAACATTTAAACAAATGGTACTTCTAAACAGGGTCATGGTATCATATGCCTGGGTCATGGTAAATGTATATAAAATGTATAGTACCCAAATTCTAAAAGAGGTGTGTTTTAAGATGGGTCTTAAAGGTGAAGAGAGGGTGATAGTCCAATATTGAGGGGAAGGGAATTCCAAAGGTGTGGGTCAGTAAGTGGAAAAGTTTTACAGTGACAGAGAGCTTTAGATACACACTGGGTAAACAGAAGATTTTCTTGAGCCGACCACAATAGTCAGACAGGTGTATAGTGAGAAATTAAGGCAGAGATGTAAGAAGAGGAAAAAAACTGCATAGCCTTTAAAGAGAGAAGGATACATTTGTAAGTAATACAGGATTTAATGGGGCCTGTAACTCGGGATGCAGGGGGTCTATGAGGCTCAAATTAATGCGGTTCATCTCTGGAGACCCCATGCGTCAATACTGTGTTATCAAAATAAAATAAAAGCTGCTTCATTACCTTAGTGGCTAGTCGCTATGGCAATGAAGGGGTTAAACTAGAGTACCTGGATTATTGGGGGGTAGAGAGGGTGGATGAAGGGGTTGTTGCCCGAGGGTGGGTGGTTAGGCCTACTGTGAATGTTGCGGGAAGGGTTAACCTCTTCATCACCTTAGCGTTAGTAACCGCTATGGTAATGAAAGTGTTAACCCCTCTCACTACCCACCCAAGAGGCCTAACCACCCACCACGAGGAACTATCCCCTTCACCCACCCCCTCTACCCCAATAAAATTACAATACAAACACTAATATAATACATTGAACACCCCCCTCCTCCCCCCCCCTCCCCCCCTCTCACACACCCCCCCCAAAAAAAACATACAGTACAGTAATGGGCAGCAAAATCACTATTATTCAGATCTGGATAATAGCACATTAAAAAATAAAACATAACCAAACATTACCCAGCCATCTTATAGTAAATTAAAGTTGTAATTTCCCCTGCCAGGATGAAGTCCATCTTCATCCTCCTCATCTTCCTCTGCACCCTCCTCATCTTCAGTGGGCACAGACAGTAAAATAAAAAACACTAACTACTGACCTGCAACCCCTTAATTACCGCTACCCACTTTTAAAGTAGCAGGTTTTTTCATGTACCTGTGCAGGACAGGTCTACTGAGACCATTCTCCCTCCACTGCAGAGGTAAATGAGAAAGAATTTCCACAGGTAGTGTTAGGACCTGCATATTGGTCATGCCTTGATGTGGCTGCAGGCTTATAACGCTTTGGCCAAAGCGGTTAACTAAATGACCCTTAATCATGAGAATACTAATATTGAAGTATTTACTTATGTATTTTGTCCGATTGGATGTAGCATTGGATATTTTTTGTCCTTTGTTGTATACATTTGGCCACACTCAGTAGCACTCCTTTTGACACAAATATATTGCGGTGGGTTCTGGGGTTAGAGCTTGCAGGGATTGTGTTCATTCATTTTTAATTTTCAACTGGTATCAGTTGCTTTGAGGTTGGTGGCCCCTCCTCCCTGGGTTTAAGCTCACCCCTCCCCACTTTTAAGTAGCAGGTTTTTCCATGACTAACACATGACTAAGTTAATTATATCTGTTTTTGAAGTGTTTCCATGTCTTACATTAAAATTCAAAGCTTTGTTATGTAAAAACTGTTTAGACACTTTGACATTAGTTTCCTTGTTTTACTGCATCCACTTCAGGGGAGCATTGTACTTTTTCCAAAATAAAATTCCTTTATTGCAGGTTGTCTTTTGAAGTCTCTAAAGCATACATCAAAACAAAAGCCTTTGGCTGTCAGTCAGCTTTTTGTAATGTATGAGAACAATTTCAGTACAGTACAGAATAAATTTGACGCCAATAAGGTTTTGTTTTTAATGTTTAAGAATAAACTTTTTTCTTTGTGCTTTTTCCTCTATAGGAGTCCCTACACTTGTAACTTATTGTGAATTTATTTTTTTACTGGAATCTGTTCTTTTAATCTTTAATACTTTCACTGCTTAATTCCAGATCGAAGGTACAAGTTTCTTTGACAATCTGATCAAGAGTACATGAATGACAGAAAGCTCAGTATCCCATACGCCTTTTGACCATACCACCCCAAATACCTCCCTGTCTTTTTCATATACATACTAAACACAAGAAACAATTGTGGTTAAGTATGGCCACAGGATTTTATTCACAAATTACACATAACAAGCTCTTTTTAATTTAACACAACGTATATGTAGCTTATGAGACAAACATTCCATTAGAGACACTACCAAGGACATTTGCCATTGCATATCTCTGTGTTACCTCCATTTGAAGACAGCAGCAAACTATACCACCAGGTACATGCTCTGGCACCCCCTTTCTTGCCCTCAGAGGACACCACCATGCCCTGCTGCTGCACATAGAGAAGTGCAAAAACATTATAAAAAGTCCACAAGCAGTTGATACTTGTCAAGTTTTCGTAGTGAATAAATTTAGAGCAACGTCCAAGGCGGCCATAACAAATTTGCCAAGACCCTCTCTATAAGCTGCCATTTTTGCAATATGATCAAAAAGTGGGTACATTTGGCCAAGTAATTTTATTTATAGAGAAATATTTGCAAAAAATGCAAAGTTATAACAGATCTATCTTATCTCAGATGTACCAAACATTTAATGGTTTTTTTTTTAATACATGTAACGGGGTACCGCCTGACTACTATTCTACCCAATGGGGTGGCAGTAAACCCTGGAATTGACAGGCTTGCCAGTTGTTGGTATGGGGTTTTCCCCTTCACCTTCAGTACTGCACTTGAGTGACAGCAGAGTGTGACACATCCTGTTGTAGCTGGGACAACGGGGTGCCCGCCTTCTGGCTGTACTTAAGGGCAGGACCGCCCTAAATTTGGAGGTTGTTCCTTCCCTCTGAGGAAGGCAGGTCACACGTCTGGGAGCATGAGATTGGGGTCTACCAATGTGCTCTTCCCTGCGGGGAGGAGTGTGATTATACCTCTCCCTCCGCTAGGGAAGTGGGGAAGAGCTATGACGGCTGCGGGTGCCCTTGGCCTGTAGTGATGGTCTAGGGACCATCTCCAGTGAGAGATGATCTAAGGAGACTGTATCCGGCAGACGACTGCTGCGTAGCTGTGTTTCTGCAAAGTGTGTGTAGTAATAAACTGTTCCTGTTTGCAATATACCTCTGGCCTGGTGTGTGATCTAACTGGGGGGAGAGTACAAGTTCTACCATGGGAGATCATCTCCATACATCCATGGAGCCTTCGGCAGATGGAGGTGCTGCACTGCTAAGTATTATCTGGGGTACGGACCCAGAAGCCTGTTCCTATGTCCCAAAGGCATCGCAGATGACTCAGTCCTCTTGTTTCCAGCAGGTATGCACCACACACCCTGTAATGGCCCCTATCTGCGATTTTTTTGAAGCACTGTTACATTTGGAGGCGCTGCTGAGATGCGACAACAGGACAGGCTTATAGCGAAACAAAGCTGGAAGTAACGAGATACGCTTCCAGAACAAGAGATAATTGAAAGAGGGAAGCTAGGTATAGTCGGGGAGATGTATTAGTCGCAAGGAACTATGACCTAGAAGGCCCTATCGGGTGAATGGTTTGGAGACACAAAAGGCTATTGATGTTCTAAGTTGCCCTAAGGTGGGTAATCGAGGTACCTAGAAGGGGAGTGTACCTGGAAGCCCCAGGAGCCACCGAAGGATGGGTCTACAAGCAGCCTAGAAGGGGCGGTGTAAGGGTACTGCATAGGGAAGAAGCCCAGAGTACTACTAGCCAGTACCCAGACTATAGAACCACAGAGTGCTTGTAATGGACTGTATTTGTGTGCACCGTATCGAGATGGAGCTTTTCTAGCCTGGGGAACAACTACTCTTGGTAGACTGTTAAACTATATGCCGCAGAGACCACACAAAATATGTTCCCGCCAAAACCACGCAGACTGCGTGGTCCAGTTGCAAACTGCAGAAACCAGTGTTGCAAGTATGTTGTGGAGTGAAGTGAAAGCCATAACTGTGCCCTTTTGTGCTGCTTAGGACTTCTGGTTCCACCAGGGGGAGCGGACAGTGAGGATATTGTGCTTATGGGTGCATCTACAGACAACGTGCCTGCTCTTCAGATCAAGGAGAATGTCATAACTGCCCAGGTTCAAGCCATAGGTGAACCAATTCAAAATGGCATCAGGCCTCCCACCGTCAACCACGAGGATGTGCTTAGGACACAGGCCTTGTTCCACCTCCCACCTCCTCCCCTGCCACTCAAGAGAACTGCTTACTGGGGGGGAAATCCCTGGATTGGTCCTGACATTGCCTGCAGTGTTACCAGTGCTTGCATGTCAGGGAGGGCAGACTGGTAGCCAAAACCAGACATTGCTAAACATCCAAGCAGTCACATGACGCTCCCCCCCAATAAATCAGCCTGTTGCAATTTGGACATTAGCAGCACACAAAACCACTTTTGCTATTCAAAACATACCAGAGACCAAAGGCAGGGTGGGGTATTTCTTTTAAAACAGTGGGTTGCAGATCAATCAGTGGGTTAAAACATACCATACAGTAGATCAATAATTAAGGCAGTGTGAGGTATTTCTTTTAAAACAGTTAGTGCCTAACTCTAAATCAAGTCCCACACAGTGAAACCACTGCTCTTTCTGTGTTACCTAACCTACTCTAAATCTGCCACATGGTGTGGCTTTGGTCCCCCAAGGAGGCATCTGAAAATGACTGGACGAATAAAATGCAAAACGTTATCTTAGACTAATGTGATGTATTACAGCCCGTTTAATCTTTTTTTTATTTGAAAGAAAATCCTCAAAGTGTCTATTATGCAACCCACAGACTTCCTAACAAGTATATTTGATTCATTATCAACGTAAAACACTGGTGTGTTAAAGCTGACAGAAATAACAAGAGTATTTTGACTGTAGAGATTATGGAGCTGAAAGTGCAAGCTATCATAGATACAATACATTATACTGGTTTCAGTGAAACATAACAAATGGCATTTTTACCAGATCGATATATCCTGCTAGACAGATACCACCTTGGGATTGAATTAATGTATTTTAGCATGACAAGACATGCAATTGAAAACATTGTCCATTTGCATTATTCATCTTGTCACATCAAGTTTCCTCTGGGCATGTTAAGAGAATAGTATTTAAAAACACCAATTAGAGACTTTCACAATTTAGGCAAAAGATAAAATGTTAGAAATAAATCACCTCTAAAGGATGAGATTGTAAAATATTTCACTAATCTCAAATGCCTGTTGTGTTCTGTAGAGTAGACGCTATGTCCCTTCATTAAATTGACAGCAAACAATGCAGTATTTCTATTCTATTCAGTTTAATGGAAGTTATTAAACATGCACATTGTTCATTGTATGTTACATTATATTAAAGAGGGTCCCACTACACATATGTTATATCAACTTCATACACAGTCCTTCTATGCTGCAATATGTTTATCTAATATTTTCCTGATTTCATATGTATGTGATTATTCATTGCAATCTGGTACTCTGGTATTTTCTGATATTTACAACTATTGTCTTATTTAAATGTAAAGATATTAAATGTTTTCCAATTACTGTAGTCTACTGAGCAGACCATTCTACAAAATGATTAGTACAGTGCTTTGAGTTTTAATGCTACAGAATATTGACTGTGAAGTGTACTGCTTAAATAATTTGTATTATTATGATTGCAGTCTTAAGCACTTATGGCCTCTCTAAAGTTGCTCACACTCTTTCATCACTTGGTTTCATGGTTTCTGTTCTGCACTTTTCTTTTACAGGTACTGTACATGGTATCACGTATAGCTAATCTCTCCACCATTTTCTCTTCACCCAAGTTCCTCTGTTCTTAGTTTTGGAGGCCTCTTTCTTTTTTTTTGCTTTACTTCTGTTCTTTCATTACTATATTTCTTGTTTTGGCATTTCTAACTAATATTTTGCTGATGGTATACATAGTGGTATACTTCTCTGTCCTCCGATTCCTCCTCTTTAACTGCCATCGATACATATGTAGCCCTCTTTCCTACACTCTAGAGTGACTACGGGCTGTGGGCTCCAGGAGATCTGAGCCTCCGCTAACTGAAAGCGTGGGGTAACACTTATCTTAATGGCAGCGCCTCCACTTACCCAGGATCCCCAGAGTGTAAGATTCCCCTGGGCAAGAACCATAGCAACACATATA
Organism: Ascaphus truei; assembly: GCF_040206685.1. NCBI lineage: Eukaryota > Metazoa > Chordata > Amphibia > Anura > Ascaphidae > Ascaphus > Ascaphus truei. Next base: position 78,736,040 of record NC_134484.1, read on the forward strand.
TATATATTGGAACTGTTTACTGTAATGCAAGAATAACCTTTAATACTTAACCGTGGCAATAACACATATCACATACATTAACTTATACTTATAACGCTAGTGGCTCGGCCACTCTCTCATAAGGAGTAATGTCACTGTCCCGTCACCGCGTGCCCCCACACCGTGTCCATGTACTGTAATGCAGTGCTACGTGGAGAATAATACTACTGGTTACAGCTTATCCTTCAGCCTTGCAGGGCCTTACCCCACCACTGTGTAACCCATACCATGTCCACAGTACCTGACAGGCCCTCGGGCACCCAACCACCCTGGTGTCCACGAGAATACAAACCCCACCCTTGTATGTGGTCAGCGCTGCCACTATTGTGTGTATACTTTGTTGGTGCACTTAAAGATATAGGTACCTGCTGAGTGCTTCAGCACCCAGGTGCGCTGATTTGAAGCGGCACAGAATCCGCCAATCCAGCGACGCTTCTGTAGTGAGTCCTCACAGACAGTCTTAGTATCTTGCCAAGTGATCTGAGCCCAGACCACTCTCCACAGGCTCTGTAGCATTGCAGCTGTGTCCCTGCTTCTAACCAGCTAAAGGGGCCATGTCCCTACCTAAGGGGCCAACCCTGTAGCTGCCACAATACTAAAATGGGAGTCAGGGCCTAGCTGGGGCCTACTGGGGAGTCTCTGGCCTAGTGCAGGGGCCACAGACACCCTGCACATACACCCTCCCCTACCTTGTCCCAGCACCGACTGCTTCACTAGCCCTTAGCGCACCAAACCTCTCTCCTGGCTGCCCATGATCCTGACAGCACTATTGGCCTGTTGCGCCCATGTGACTGCATGCCTCTATGCATGCTGTGGACTGTAGTCCCAGTGGAGCCTCTTCCCTCATTCCTCCGCGTGCGCCTACCTTGCTGCACATGAACGAGCTTCCCTGGTATGGCCGCCGGCTACAGAGTCTGTTCTGCGCATGCGCCAGCTTCGCGTGTGCGCAATGCAATTACCAAAATGGTGGTGCCTTGCAGAGGGAGCCGCCGGAGCCTCCAGCGATCTGATTGCCATTCCCACCTGCCAACAACACAACCCACCGCAGCGAAGGTAAGGGGGGAACACAGGAGGCAGAGGGGGACCTGGCTATATTAGATTTTTTTAATACCAAATCTGTGGGTAGTTTTTGGTGGGGAGACGAATTTTGCCGAGGCTATCTTGGAAATTCAGGGGGGAAAGGATTTTGTCTGTTCCTCCCATCTCTAATTACAAGATTTTTAGTATTGTCTCAGAACATTGGTTGAGTAATCAAACTTTGTTAAACCAGAATTAATATTGCACCTGGGGAAAAAGAGAACAATCGTTATGGCTTAAATTAGCAATATTGAGGCGAGAGAGAGGCGAGAGAGAGGCGAGAGAGAGGCGAGAGAGAGGAGAGAGAGAGGCGAGAGAGAGGCGAGAGAGAGGCGAGAGAGAGGCGAGAGAGTGCTTCAATAAAAACCTTCAATAAAACCCTTCACTCTGCGATCTGAGAAATTGCCCAGTCTTTCACTGGGTTTTCACCTATTGAATTACCCCGTTTAAGATAACAAAGAGGGGTCCTGAATTTAATAAAGCAAATTTAGGAAGAGAAAATCCCAAAAGCAGATAATCAAGGGCAATATGTGTTGAACCTAAGAGAAAGGGTAAACATTCTAGGGACGTTAGAACAAGAAAAACTACAGGAGGCACAAAAAAGGTGCATTATAATAAGGGGGGATATATAAAATGAATGGGTGCTCCAATAGTCCCGGAAACAAAGTGAATATTAATCCATAATGCATATCATGAAGAAAAAAAGGGCTTCTATTAGGAGTGGGTGTGCTACTAGGTGAGAAATAAATCAGCTTGCCTTCTTTATATCTCTTGAAGGTAACGGTGAAATGAAGATGAACCCCCTTCACTGTACCTCATTGGAGACAACAATATAATAAAGTCCTAAGAACAACTCACCAAAGTATGTAGCCAGTATTGTATCAATCAGTAGATCTTCTTTATATCTTACCCACTCCTTGAACCAATGGAATTTTCTTGGTGGCGTGTCCAGCTGCCAATGAGAATCAACATGGTAGAAAAAATATGCAAAAATGCACGCAGTAGCGCACTGCCCAAAAAAAGGGACACAGGTGATTAAATGAAGAATTTATTGCCCAATCAAAATGACAAAAAAGGAGGTGTGGACCCTCCTACGCATTTCACAAAATAGTGCTAACAATCAAAAAAACAATTACCCGATTTTGGCGCCAAAACAGGTACGTATGACGTCATTGCGGGTGCCCGTATGCTCCCGTGAGTGCGTCTGTGCCGTGACTCAGCAATCCCCCGTCACATGCGCGCTGATACGGAGCGCTCCTGCCAAGGCGGACCTGGAATCGCCAACAGCCGCCCCTCCCGGTGACGTCTGCACTAGCCGCCCATCATACTGAAGGGAGGAGAGAAAGGGAAACCCTCCGTCTCTACATCTAAGGGAATACATACAATGCGCGTGCATGTCCCCCTCAGTGCCGTTCGGAGTAATCCAGATCTTGTCCCGCCCCTCAGTGACGTCATTGGGTCTCAAAATAAATATAAACATTAGAGCATAACTCAATGATAAATTACAATAAGGTCCCTAGGGCACAATTTGTAGTGGCACCAAAACCCCTAAAGAATGATAAGAATATATCCCACAGAGGAGAAATTACCATATCAATCTCTAGTGGAAAATATATCTCAATATACATTTGTATAGAATATATTTATGATGTTTATTAATCTTAACATATAGTGTAAAAACACCTCCTACTAAAAAAGGCTTTATTATTTGTCAATTGTAATAGAGAATTCCCTTAAATTCACTGCACTTGATTAATTATTTAATTATTAATTCATTTCTCTCAAGAATAATTAAAATCAATTCAATGTTTGAGAGACAATATTCAAGAGACAATTTTATTTGACCTAGTTTTGACCTCCCTCTAATTTAATCTATCTTTACATGAGACCCTGAAAATATTAGAAATATTTAAAGGGAAGAAAAAAGGTGGGGGTAGAGGGGAGAGAAAAAGAAAACGAAATATGAAAAACCAATGGTGATAAAGCCATAGATTAATACAACAGACCGCAAGAACAATTTCAATTCAAAAAGTGAATGAGATTCCATTCAATGTTGAGGCCAAGGGGTGACCGTGTCCCTGATAAGTGAATCACCCTCCCAAATCATAATCAAATCGTCAATAAAGCATTTTTAAGAAAAGCCCTGGTAAGAAATTAGGCTATATGTCTTTCCTCCTTCTTGTATAAGCCCTGGTAAGGGCAGGCTGCAAGAAGTTATCATGGGTTTTCCCCACTTCAAGCACTGCTCTGAGTGGTGGAGGTAGGTCACCTGACCCTGTGTCTACGGCAAGAGACACAGGGGAGGGGCCTGCTGATATCATAAAGGGCAGTGCACTTCCTATTTAGTGGCAGAATGAAGTTAGTCTTAGAGTGTGAGTTTAGAAGTGTACAGTTGGAGAAGGAGAAGCCAGCAGCCTATGAGTAGAGCTGATGGAAGTATAGTCAGGGAGGTGGACCAATTCCTCTCACCCTGTTTAGGGGGTGAGGGAAGAGCTAGCCCCACTCTAGGTGCCCGTGGCCTGGGGTGGTGGCAGGGAAAGAGACCATCCTGAGGGAGAGCGGTCTGGAGTAGCTGATAACCTGTACTGGCCTGAACGTACTGCTGCTGTTGTTGCTGTTATTGCTGCTACGGCTGCTAGTGAATAAAGACCTGCTGCTTTTAAGAAAGAGCTATCGTGTGAGACTGGAATCTCTCTTCCCTGTGTGGGAATTCTCTGGAAGGGTTCCACCCCGGATCCCAGGGGCTTACCAGAGATGGAGGTGCTGCACCATTAGATAAGACAAAGGCATTCACCCCAGAAACCTGATCCTGTCATCCCCCATACCATCGAGGGCAACTCAGGCCATCCTGTTGCCAACAGTATGCACCACACACAGACACGTGGCCAGGCCCTAGTACACGTTAGGGGTCTGATCTGCGACCGGGTTGGGGTCTATGGGCTGCATGTAGAAGGTGATGTGTTTTCTGAAAGGATTCAAACTACTAAAAATAAACTTATTCTCCCACCACCCCATAAATAAATTAGCATGAGAAGGATCAAAACTCGTGCCCATAGCTGTGCCTATTGATTGTAAATAAAATTTGTGATCAAAAAGAAAATAATTGTGAGTTAGCAGAAATGATATTGCATACAAAATAAAAGTGGTGTTAAATTCATTACTACCTGGACCCTCAATAAAGTAGCACAGAGGGGCGGCTGTGGGCGGTTCCAGGTCAGCCTTGGCAGGAGCACTCCGTATCAACGTGCGCACGCATGTGAGGGGGGATTGTGGAGTCATGGCACAGACGCACTCACAGGAGCGTACGGGCACCCGCAATGACGTTGTAACGATGCACGGAACACGCCTCCTGCGGCGTGTTCCTTCCATACCTGTTTACTTACTGTAACGATGCACGGAACACGCCCTCTGCGGTGTGTTCCTTCCGTACGTGTTTACTTCTGATCGCCGCCCTCTAGCTGCGAGTCAAGATCCTGTGTCTTTAAGGATTCTGAAGCATACAACGCCATCTTGCTTCCTGGCAAATCCTGCCCTCTACTGCCTGACAGGAAGTAAGCCTCTCTTTGACTTTCTCTTGACTATTAGTCATTTGCTGCCTGCCCTGGTGCCTGCTAGTACTATCATTGCATGCTGTTCCTGCCTGGACCTCCTTGGGACCTTTATTCATCTCCTTTGGGTTCCGGAAGACTGGGACAGTCACTCATATACTACTGAGGTTAGTTAACCGTCAGGTAGTGTAGGTACCTGCTTAGTAGGGTTCACCTTGACGTGGTAGCAGGCTTATAATTCCTTGGCCAATGGATTAGACTAAGAACCCTTATGTTATATTTAGTTCCGCTGCACATTGCTGTCTCTAGCACTATGCCTTCAAGGAGGCTGGACGTCCTCCAAGAAGCAACTCCTTTGTGGGTGTTACCTTGTGCTCTGGACTCTACCTCCCCTGCTCCTTACTTGTGGCTTCCTACAACCCCCGCGTTGGTGCCTGAGAACGTGCACACTCCTGCTCTGCTGTCATAGCATGCGCGCACTTGCAGCTGGATCAGTCGTGTCTCTGAGCATTATCCTGCGCACGGCATGGTCACGTGACTACATGCGCCGATCCCCAGCTGCGTGGCATCTCACTCCCTTCGTATCCCCTGCGGCCTCCCCACCTCGCTAACAGGTCCTTCCCTTTCCCTGCGCTTGTGTGTAGGAGCACAAGCGTGACAGACGTCATACGCGTTTTGGCGCCAAAATCAGGTAATTGTTTTTTGATTGTTAGCACTATAAGAAGGGGTCCCCCAGTCCTCACACCATACTCCTTGATAAAGCACTATTGTGTGAAACGCGTAGGAGGGTCCACACCTCCTTTTTTGTCATTTTGATTGGGCAATAAATTCTTCATTTTATCACGTGTCCCTTTTTTTGGGCAGTGCGCGGCTGCGTGCATTTTTTGCACATTTTTTCTACCATTATAATAAAGGGGTTCTGATAAGAGAATTTCAGCCAGAACATAAGATACTCCTTCTTCCTACTAGAGAATCAAAATATTGGCAAAATGTCAATCATGTAAATCTTTTGAAGTCTTGGAAAGAAAATGTTTATTTCAGAGATAAGGAGTTAGATTTGGGCCACAGTCAAACATGGTAAAAAAAAAAAAGGGCGTGTGTGCCAAGCATGCGCATTTTGAGTGAAACTTCTTTGTCTTTTGTCACATAAATTGTATTTGGGATGGTGATGTTTTTAATTAAAAATCAAAACACAATTTCAGTGACAACACAAAGAAATGTGACTTAGAGCGCACGTGCATTGCACTAATATATTTATAGTAACTGAATTCCGCGTGTGTGACTCTGCGTGTGTGTGTAACTCTGCATGTGTGTGTGCGTGACTGTGTGCGTGTGTGTGTGTATGACTGCATTTGTATGTGTGACTCTGCATGAGTGTGTGTGTGACCTGCGTGTTTGTGTGTGTGACTCTGCGTGTGTGTTTGTGCGTGACTCTGCGCGTGTGTGTGTGACTCTGCGTGTGTGTGCATGGGTGTGTGTGTGCGTGACTGCATATGTGTGCGTGACTCTGCTTGTGTGCATGACTCTGTGTGTGAGTGTGTGTGCGTGACTGTGTGTGTGTGCGTGACTCTGCGTGTATGTGTGTGCATGCATGACTCTGCATGTGTGCGTATGTGACTGGGTGTGTGCGTGCGTGATTCTGCGTGCGTGACTCTGCGTGTGTGTGCGCGTTACTGCATGTGTGTGCTTGACTCTTCATGTATGTGTGCATGACTCTGCATGAGGGTGTGCGACACTGCGTTTATGTGTGCAGGACTCTGCGTTTATGTGTGCGTGACTCTGCGTGTATGTGTGTGTCTATGTCTGTGTGTGACTGTGTGTGTGTCAGCACCGGGATCTCGGGGTATGTGGCTCTCTCACTCTCTCCCTGCCCGGTGTTCCTGGCTCCTCTCCTCCCCTTCGGTCAGTGACGCACATGCACAGAGGCCCGCAGCAATGCGCAGAGGATCGCGACCATGTGCAGAGGCCTACGGCCATGCGCATGGGCCAGCGGCTGTTAGTGTGCATGCGTGCTGGAAGAGGGGGGAGTGCCAATATACTTGGTGGACAAGGGCGAGAGTCACACCCAGAGTCACACCGCAGAGTCACGCAGACACACACCGGAAGATTCACGCAGAGTCACGCACATACGCAGAGTCACACACACACAGGAAGAGTCACGCACACACAAGCAGAGTCAAGCACGTACACACGCAGAGTCACGCACGCACAAACGTAGTCATGCACGCACACACGCAGAGTCACGCACAAACACACGCAGGGTCATGTATGCACACACGCAAAGTCACTCACGCACACATGTAGAGTCACTCACCCAACATACCATAGTGGTACATCTGTGCTGTACTTTAACCTAACACTATAGCAAATGCTGGTCAGTTTTTCTAACAAAGTATTTGATTGCATTAGGTAACATTACTGTATATGAAAACCCAATGTTATTCTTGTATTTTACATTGCATTTATTACCATACAGTACTGTGAAAGAAATTTGACAAGTGAGTTGAATTATTATTGTAAACTAAAATCATTAAAGCAAAGTCAGCATAGTAGAACATGCAGCAAAGGAGTTAGGAAAATGATATATTGATGTTTCATTATGTTTTCTTGTATTTTTACTGCTAATTTGCACTGCACAAAAATAGTGAAAAATAAGGATAAGGGCAGTAAAGTTAATAATATGCAATTTAAACAAGTTTTCCTAGTAATTGTCTCTTTACAGACAACTGGATCCTATCTATGGAGAATCTGGTGACAATATTGTTTTAAACTAAAACCAAGCAAAAACATCAGGCAAAATAAAACTAATTAGCACTTACACTGTTGATAGTAATCAAAAGAGATAAAAGCAACCAATTTAACAACATGTGATGGCTGAAGAAATAAGACGGACAAAAGAACAAATCAAGAAAAGAGGAAAAGAATTAGAAAATAAGATTTTAAGAAAATACTCGCCATAAAAGTTTGAACAAACAACTGAGGAACCAGGGATTCAAGTAAATTTGAAGATACTGTGACACCAGTCCAGAATGTTTATGGATTACAAGTAGGCAATTTGGCCAAGGATTACAAGTAGTTACTTTATTAATAGTTTGGCCTGGATGTTTCATGTTTTTTTTCCTTGGTTCAGCTTCCGGACAGATAATTGAATTAGTTTTAGGGAGCTTAGATCCTTAAAAGGAGGGTGGCCTTCAACATGGATGGTGTTCAGTAAGTTAATTTTTATTTTAGTGTTCCATTGAGTGCTAATGTGGCTACTAGTCTCTCCTTGAGAGGGCCATGGTAGCTCCACTGACATTAAAATCGGTAAATGTAACACTTGATACGTTTTGTTATTTCTATAGATTTTACAGATGTAGCAAGAATTTCTGTTCCCGGGAATTTGAGGAAAGGTACGAGTCACTAGCCGAAGGAAGACTTAATTTACCACTGGCTAGCCACGGAAATCTTATGAAATGACATCCTGTGGTTAGGTGTTTTTATTTATTTAAATTGCAAAATTTGTATTTGTCCCCCAGATGGCACAGTGAATATATTTGTCAATAGCCATGGTGAGGCTATTGGATGACACTAGTATTTAACAGTTCAAATTATAATATTCTGATATTAATGCGATTTTACACACAAATATTTGCAATGTTCTGTGGCTGTTATAGGGTTCATTCTAAGATCATACAACTTCTCTTAAGGGAGACGAAAAATTTGTTGCCCCATATTTTATATTCATTATATAAATATCTTTAGTCTTGTCCTCTACCTAAAGAACATTGAAAAACAATCAAATTCACTACAATTTTGCATTCACAATGATATCTCAAACATCTGCTCTTATGGTATGTGGAAGGCATACTGTACTGTAGTGTATGTTTATTACAGCGAGATGGACATGCACATTGACTGATAATATAATAATCTGTACCACTTTAATAATAATACATTATTAGGACAATATTTTGGGGGCATTTGTGGCTTTGTATTGCTGCTGTTTTTTTCAATGTCAGTTTATTATGTGGATGTCATTGTTTGGTATTTTTTTACTTTATTGAAATAAAATGTTGGCGATTGTTTTTCGTTTTTAATTAATGATATATTGTGTTGGCTAATGCGTTTAATGGTTGTTTCTGATATTTTTTAAATGTATTTCTTTGTAGTTTAAAGTTTCAATTAATTCATTTATGTTGTATTAATTGTTTTCATTGGTTAATGTTACTATTAATTTCAAGTTGGTTCAGTAATTAATTGGTTTGATTGGTTACTGTTTGAAATAATTCTGAGTTGTTTGATTAATTTGTTTTGATTGGTTAATGGTTTAATTAATTCATTGTTGATCTGGTTATTGCTTTTATTAATTGGATTAGCTGGCTAGTGTTTTATTTAGTGAAGTGTTTTTTTTTTTTAGTTTTTTAATGTTTTATTATTGTGTGTTTTGTGCATTAATGTATTGTGACTAGGGTGCCCATTGAGTGCTATAGTGGCTTATCATGCCCATATTATTATATGGGTATGATGTACCATATACTACTCAATGGGTACAGGGTGGTTATAGTTGGTCCGGGAAGGGTGGTTAGGCCTCCTGGGTGTGTAGCAGGGCAGGGTGGGTTAATACCTTAATGACTATAGTGTTTATTAACAGCTAAGGTGATTAAGGGGTTAGGGGCCATTAGATTGTATTCATTATATATGTATGCTTTCTGGCAATGGAGGACAGGGACCTGCATTATCGTGATGAGGACATCCATCATATTGCTGTGGTAAGTAGAATTGTATTTATTTACTTTATGTATGCTGGTTAATGTTGTGTTTAATAATGGGCAAATAATCTATTATCCATATCTGGATAATAGCTATTTTGTTCATTACTGTACTGTATGTGTTTGGTTGGGGGAGGGGGATTGATTGAAATGTAGGCCATGCTTATTTGTTGACATACAGGGTTGGTACCTTAGGTCAGCGGGGACCTATGGAGACCACCTGAGGACCCCCGGACGCCCATGAGTACCACCTGCAGACCCACGGGGGACACCTGCGGGGAAGAACCAGGGACCCCACGTGATGCGGGAATCCAATGCATAGGCGATACCAGGACCCCATAAACGGGGTCTTTAGCTTGGGAAGTAGGGGTTTCCCAGACCTCAAACCAACGCGGTTCTGCCTCGGAGACCCCCTGCTCATCTACACTAGGAATAAAATGTATATTAAAAAACATAATTTTCGGACAAGGTTTTCGCTGGGAGAGGCAGCTCTCTCTGCGCAGCTCTCTCTGCAACAGAAATGAATCGCCGGGTTAAGCCTTTTCACAGGGTCAATCCTATCGCTGGCAACAACTCGCTCATTTTGGGAATTTTGCTATGAACGGCAATGAAGGCTTTCTGAATAATGTGATAGCAACTCTTATAACAAATGTCAATTTAAATGGCCTGGCGATATGAACAATACTTGACTGGTTTGTGTTAAAGGCGTCAAAGACATAATACATAATACTCCCATTAATAGACTTTTTCTAGTGTGAACCAGCCCTTTAAAATTATTCATTTTCTCTTTTTCCCTTGTATTTATTTTTCAGTATTTTCCATTGCACTTGACTGTAGTTTAAATGAATAATTTATTGAGCATATACCTGTAGGAGACAACAAAATTTAGGGGAATAAGCCCCTCCCACTTGTGTTTGCAAATACCCCATCTTCATACAGTAGTAATGGAACTTAGTGCCTATTGTTTTGGTTTTTTTGGCTTCAGTATACTGTTTGGTAAAATGTTCATTTTAACTATTGGATCATTTTGTCTAGTGCAATGGACTATACTAGTGGGACGACCGGACTGGGGAAGCTCTGCTCTAGTGACACCAGCACCTTCATGGGTAGATTGGTGAAAATGTTTAACAAAAGTTCACAAATTTAGCCAATTCAGCAGTTTTCTGCTAAAAACGAAATAAATATAGCAAAATAAAGTTAGCCAAAAACATTCACATGGGGCTTATGACTTTTATGCAAGTCACATTGGTCATGTGACTTACAGTGCATTTTTAAGTAAGTAATGATAAATTGGGTGAGGTGTCTCATTTTTTTCAAAATATAGTAAAAAAAAAAATAATGTATGCTTTTTTGTATTACACCACTCCCCTCCTACCCTCAGGGAGATTTCAAAAATGCCAAAATTACCAAAAAAGTTTGCACTGGTCTATTTATGAATACTTGATGAGTAAAAGTAGTATGGAACCAATTTCACCCTAAAGTTCAGATTTATTATTAATAATAATAATATTATACAGGCAGTCCTCGGTTATCCGACGCAATGCGTTACTCAAAATGGCGTCGGATAGCGAAGCGTCGTAAAGCGAAACCCGTTTTCCCATAGGAACACTGTTTAAATGAAACGTTCCGTTCCTGAAGGCATTTTTAATGCTAAAATACACAAAATATTTTACTCAAACAATAAGATTATGCTGCACACACATCCATTATGATGTAAAGATTCTATTTATTGAATCCAGAACTGTATAATAAAACTGTTAGACATGTTTAAAGGCATAAATATACCACAAAACCTTCACACAGACTGATCTGGATGATTTCCCTGACTGCAACCTTCTGATTGACATAATGTTGCAACTTTGCAAAGCGTCGTAAGAGCGTCGGATAAGCCATTTCGGCGTCGTAAAATCGGCCATAGGGATGCATTGGACAGCGTCGGATAAGCCATTCGTCGTAAAACGATACCATAGCAGTGTGAATTTTTGCAGCACTGCAGTTAAGATATTGTCCATAGAGCCTATAATCTAATGTTGGGTCCTGAGGCACTGTGACTTGCGCAAATTCACAGGGAACGGACACTATGATTCAAACGAGGCAGTGACATTACTGCTTAAGAGTGCTAATCTGAGTGACTGAAATTGAAGTTGTGTTTTAAGTGTGGAGTTAGAACAAGGAGGGAAGAGCTGTGCATACTAGCAGGGGTGACTGATCTTGGGGAGTTTGCAGGGGGTTAATTTATTCATTTATTTTTAATTGTATGGGAATTAAAAGTCTGTAGCAAATCTTTTTTTCCTCTCCTGCCTGGTTGAGCCCGCAGTGGGTATAATTTAGTTGATTGCTTACCTAACTCCTCTTTGGTGTGTGGGTCCGTCTATAAAACAGAGGTTTGTAATGAATCCTTAGACTGCGCTTATAGTGCCTTGCGACGGCGACGCGACGTTACTCCAAAACAAATTAATTGACTCCATCGCAAGTGTTTATAGTAAGCGCAATGGCGACGGAACGACGGAGCGTCTAAAAATTTGGAAGCTGGGTAAGTTTGATTTTTTAGAGACAGTCGCCACATGTGACTGTCTCTAAACTAATCAAATTGCGCGGCCCGTCCCTTTTAGTGACGTCACTGGCCTTGTCGCCAGCGACATCGCTAAAAGTAAAATTACAACTTTCGGCAGTGGCGACGGCGACAGGTGATGTCATTGGTCGCATCGCCGTCGCCAGCTCTATAAGCGCGGCCTTAGGTTGTGAGTGCTGATCTGAGTTACTCAAATTGCAATTATGTTTTAAGTGCAATTGTGTAGTTAGAATAAGGAGGAGTTAATATGATAAACTATAGAGAAACCCCCGCTACTGCTTGCAATAGTGAATTAATAATGATGGGTGTAGGTACTGATGGGGCAATATAAGAATGATAAACAATGGAGAAAAGAACCCAGTAGAGCACTCAGACACTGTGTTGAGATGATGGTGTAAATTTAAAACTAAACTTTATTAGAAACATAGTAAAACAATGGGGATTAAAATAGGATTAAACTCTGTATCACTACGCTTAATTACCTAAGGGATATGATAGTCCCCGGGTAGGTAGTCGTTATTGAAGTGTTGCTTGAGTACACTTGCCCCCAGCCACATTGATTAGGGAAGCCTGGGGCAAAGCTAGATTGAGGGATTATAAATACTATTCTTATATGGAATGCCAATTATATACTTGTAGTGCATTGGTGCAATAGTATTGAAATGACACAGCTAATGGTGGGTTGATTGCACAGTCTGTAGTTAGCAATAGAGTGTCATTTAAATCTTGATCAGATAATGCACCTATGTTGCCTTAGGGTTAGATGAACAGTGTAAATTACTGCCCCAAGGATACACAACAGCTATAGCTCTAGGTCATATTGTTAAGACCTCTAGCTCTAACTGATATTGCACAGTGTAGTTATAATAAAATGTGCTGCACTTCTAAAACCTGTTGCTAACTGCAGTAGGTGATAGATTAAATAGAGCACCGTATAGACAAATGGTAGCAGTACTATATAATCTGCCCCAGACCTGAAGGGTGTGCTATTTAACCATAAAAGATTGTGAACTGACTTAATCAGTAGATTGAAATAAACATAATCTCTGACATAGAGCGCAATGTGTATACTGATTGCTATACCTGGAAATCCCTGTATGGGAGTTACTGTGCAGAGTAGTTGGTGTAAAAGTGTGAAAACAATTCAGCTCAGCAAGTGTAGAACATGAACAGTACCTTAACAGCCCTGATTAGAGTTACTCTGCTGGAACAGTGAATGGTAGTGAGCAACAGCACAGGTAAGTATACTCTACAGCTGCTGTATAGCTTGTCAGTATAGATATATATAATCCTGCCTACTCTGTCATTAAGCATAGATAGCAGCGTCTGTGTCAGAGGGCTCAGTGCCTGTACCTAACTGAGGAGTTCTGCCGACGTGCACGTTTCGCTAGTAGTGCTTAATCATGGCCAGTGTGGAGGGGAGATCCCATGAGACCTTGGAAGTATTTATAGCGCTGGTGGTTATGACCTAGTCCTAGAGTAACCCTTCAGCCTGCACATGTGCCCCTAGTGGTTGTCAGTGCAGGAGCTTGTAATGCTCTAAAGCCTATCCGTGTGCTTTGACAATAGGTGCTGGGTTGTATCTAATAAGTACTGTGGTTACAATGTTAACCATACACATTGTTGCTTGTGGATCTCAACTGTTACCACTGGTAATTTCAAATGAATAAATGGATAATAACAATACTGTGTCAGGTTTGTGTGTCATTATTGTGATGTTGTTAGCCTAAACTTGAATTGCAATTTATATTTACTGGCAAGTGTACTGTAGGAGGTGAGACACTAGTAAATGCCAACCCATATCATGATGACAAATATTTGTCATCATGATATGGTTTGGCATTTACTAGTGTCTCACCTCCTACAGTACACTTGCCAATATAAATTGCAATTCAAGTTTAAGCACTGAGCCCTCTGACACAGACGATGCTATCTATGCTTAATGACAGAGCAGGCAGCGCTGAGACTCAGCTCATGCACAGTTTACACTCCTATATTACCCGATGGTCTAAGGGAGCCTCCTTTTCTAGGGATTATATATATCTATACTGACAAGCTATACAGCAGCTGTAGAGTATACTTACCTGTGCTGTTGCTCACTACCATTCACTGTTCCAGCAGAGTAACTCTAATCAGGGCTGTTAAGGTACTGTTCATGTTCTACACTTGCTGAGCTGAATTGTTTTTACACGTATACACCAACTACTCTGCACAGTAACTCCCATACAGGGATTTCCAGGTATAGCAATCGGTATACACATGGTGCTCTGTCAGAGATTATGTTTATTTCAATCTACTGATTAAGTCAGTTCACAATCTTTTATGGTTAAATAGCACACCCTTCAGGTCTGGGGCAGATTATATAGTACTGCCACCATTTGTCTATACGGTGCTCTATTTAATCTATCACCTACTGCAGTTAGCAACAGGTTTTAGAAGAGCAGCACACTTTATTATAACTACACTTTGCAATATCAGCTAGAGCTAGAGGTCTTAACAATATGACCTAGAGCTATAGCTGTTGTGTATCCTTGGGGCAGTAATTTACACTGTTCATTTAACCCTAAGGCAACATAGGTGCATTATCTGATCAAGATTTAAATGACACTCTATTGCTAACTACAGGCTGTACAATCAACCCACCATTAGCAATGTCATTTCAATACTATTGCACCAATGCACTACAAGTATTTAATTGACATTCCATATAAGAATAGTATTTATAATCCCTCAATCTAGCTTTCCTCCAGGCTTCCCTAATCAAGGTGGATGGGGGCTAGAGTACTCAAGCAACACTTCAATAACGACTACCTACCTGGGGACTATCATATCCCTTAGGTAATTAAGCGTAGTGATACAGAGTTTAATCCTATTTTAATCCCCATTGTTTTACTATGTTTCTAATAAAGTTTAGTTTTACATTTACACCATCATCTCAACACAGTGTATGAGTGTTCTACTGGGGTTCTTTCCTCCATTGTTTAGGAGTTAATACAAGGAAAGTGGGAAACAATATACAGTATATTAAAGTACAGTGACTTGTTAACACTATATACTTCCAAATTGCAAGAATGAGCAGGATTGAGATTGTCACTCAATGCACACCTTGCCACATGTATGTGCACTTGGAACATCTTTTCCAGGGAGCGTACCGCTGTGCAAAGTGTGAGCAAGTGGTCCCTTTCGAGTCTCAGATTGCTGATATGAGGAGGCAACTAGCAACATTGAGGGACGTTGACAATCTTGAAATGAGTTTAGTGCTCACTAAGCAGGCCCTGGCTGGGACTAGTAGTGCAGAGGGTTGAGCTGTGAGTGAGGACCAGGAAGAGGTAGGTAGCTGGGTAACAGAAGAAGCAGGGGAAGAGACAGGCCAGTTCTGAGCTGACTCATCCCTATAGATTTGCAAGATTGATTGAAGATATTGGGAGAGTCAGGGCCGGAATAGCAAGGTTGGGGGGTACGGATTCTCTAGAGGCCAGGGGAATAGTTCCTCCAGCACAGAGGGGACTCAAGATACTCTGAGTACAAACATAAGGTTGTGGTGGTAGGGAGGGCAATCTGTTGTCATGACTGCATGAACCAAACAGTTTGTCTCACAGGTGCTTGGGTTCAGCACATTGCAGACTGGGTAGACAGATTGTTGGGAGGGACTGAGACTGGCCTGGTGATCTTCCTACACGTTGTAGGCAAAAACAGTCCAAAGACCAAGTCTTGGGCTCCAAAAGGCAATCCTAACAGTATATTAAAGGCACTGTATGTTTGAATCCAGAAACACTACAGTAATATCCAATTCGTTAAATCTGCAGTATACGAAGCACTCCGACCAAATGTGCGCCCACACCTCTCCGATGTGCCGGCTTCAATTTGGTGCACCTATTATATGCTTTTTGTAAATTACACAGAGGTGGATTTTGTCCTTTAAATTGTGTAATACCTCATTATTGTTCCCTACACTTTTTGTTTTTCCATTTCTTCATGTACTGCATTGTGCAAGAGTAACAAGTACCAGCGCCAAGGAGGACTCTATTTTGCAAATACTGTTTATATGGGATTTGGATAACCCCAGAAGACTCACGGCTGCAGGACTGTTTGTTTGCCAGTAGACACTCTATACTTGTAATATATTGGTATATAATAATTGTCTATTGTTTACATTTCATCAGGTTGTTTTTGTGAACAGTATTTATATATTTGATATATTTGATTGTCAAAGGGCTATAGTTGTGTATTTTTCCAGCTTGATAAAATTAAAGTACTGTAAGTAAGGCACCTGAGCCTGATGGCATGCACCCAAGAGTTCTTAAGGAGCTAAGTTCAGTAATAGCCAAACCCTTCCATTTAATATTCAAGGATTCCATTTCCACAGGCTCAGTACCACAAGATTGGCGTAAAGCAAACATGGTGCCTACTGTATATTTAATAGGTAGATCACAACCAGAGAATTACAGATCTGTAAGTCTAACATCAATATTGGGGAAGCTACGTAAATTACGGGATAATATTTTGGAACACCAAATGGATAACAAAATTATTAGTAATAGTCAGCAAGGATTTATGAAGGATAGGTTGTGCCAAACTAACCTTATTAGTTTATTTGAGGCGGTAATAAAGAATTTAGACCATGGTAATGCAGTTAATGTGGTTGACCTAGATTTTGCGAAGGCTTTTGATACGGTGCCACACAAGAGGTTAGTGTACAAAATAAAGGAAATTGGACTCAGGGAAAAAATATTTGCTCCTGGATTGAAAACTGGTTGAAGGATACACAACAGTGAGTTGTCATAAATGAAAACTTTGCAGATTGGCACAAAGTTGTGAGTTGAGTACTTCAAGGATCGAAACTGGGACCCCTGCATTTTAACTTGTTTATTAATAACCTTGAGGTTGGCATTGAGAGCAAAGTCTCCGTCTTTGCTGTTGACACTAAGGGGAATATGCACTAAACTCCAATAGAAAAAATCGCCACAGATTTTAAATCTTCATTTTTGACAGTGTTGCTATCATGGTATGCAGAAAGCCCCGAATACTAGTGATAGCAACATTTGCAAAAATGGCAAGAAGCTGACGACAAGATGATAGCTCCTGTGTAAAAGGCTCACCTGGCAAGTTGTTTCTGCTTCAGAGAAAGAGACGCCTCCCTATGCGAAAATCGTGTCCGAATTTTTTTTTCAATTTCATTTTCTTACTAGTGTATTGTAGCAGGGGGTCTCTGGAGCAGACTCGCGTTTATTTCAGGTCTAGGGATCCCCTGCTTCCCGAGATACAGGCCCCGTTATGGGGTGCCAGTATCTCCTATGCATGTAAATGTCCCGCGTCACGTGACCGTGGGAATCAAATGCATAGGAGATACCATCACCCGATAATGGGGCCTGTATCTCGGGAAGCAGGGTGTCCCCGGACCTCAAATCAACAATATTTTTTTTTAGCTTCAACATTTATCGCTAAAGTGTTAAATATTTATATATTATATGGGCCTAATTTACCCACTGTACCAATTAATGGGTGGAAGGGCGGTAGTTGCCTGGGGAGGGTGGTTAGGCCTCCTGGGTGTGTTGCAGAGGAGGTTGGGTTAACCCCTTAATTACTATAGCGGTTAATAACTGCTAAGGTGGTTAAAGGTTTAGGGGCCATTAGATTGTATTTTTGTATGTTTTCTTGCTGACTTCGGAGGACATAACCCTGCAGTATGCTGACGAGGATACCCTTCATGGTGGCAGGGGTAAGTAGAATGGTGGGAACCACCCAAGAAACCCGAGAGACCCCAGATACCCGTGGGAACCACCCAAGGGCCCCCAGACATCGTGGGAACAACTCGGGGACACCCACCAGCATATGTTATCAATCCTATGTTAAAATAAATAAAAATGGTTTTATGTGGGTGTACAGGGGGTGGGTTATGTATTGGTGCTTATTACATATTATAATGTTAATTGGGGGTTCCGTGAAAGGCCAATTATCCCCTTCATTCACCCCCTCTACCCCCAATAAAGCTACTGTTATACCTTCAGCCCTTCATTGCCTTAGTTGTTAGCCGCTAAGGTTTGGAAGTTGCCTGTAAATGCATTTTTATTGTTTCGGATTGATGCCAGGGGTCTCCGGTGCTGATATTAATGGATATCATCTCCGAAGTCTCCCAGCGTCAATCCGATGCAGGAAAAATGCATTTTATTTTCTACGTGCCGCCTCACCACTTATCGGCATCTTCTCATCACCCTCTTGCCAACTTTCCTGGCGAGGCCATTTTGAGAGGAAATCTTTAGTCTAGAGCCGCGATTAGCCTCGATAAGCTAATCAGCGCTAGTAGAATACAATGAGTTTGAAAAGCTGGCGATAAGTGGTAATAAGTGGCTTATTGCCGTTTGTTTGGCGATTCTTTTTTTTTCCGGCAAAAAAAATTGCCGAAAACCTTTCTTATCACAGAATTATCGCAATTTACTGAATCGCAGTCTGCTTTTTTGGCGACAAGGTGGCGATAAGTGGCTTATCGCTGCTTACTCCATAGGCCCCTAAATTGTGTTAGGTGATAAAATTAGAGCAAGATGTAATTTCTCTCCAGAAGGACTTGGATGGACTGGAAACTTGGGCAGGTAAATGGCAGATGGGGTTTAATACAGATAAATGCAAGGTTATGCACTTGGGAAACAAAAATAAACAGGCAACTTACAAATTACATAGGGAAACATTTGGTGAATTCTTGATGTAGAAGGATTTGCTTGTAGACAGCAGGCTTAGTAATAGCGCCCAATGTCATGCTGTAGCTGCAAAGGCAAACAAGATCTTATCTTGCATTAAACAGGGAATCGAGGGACGGGAAGTAACATTAATGAAGACCTTCTATAAAGCATTAGTAAGCACACATTGAATATGGAGTACAGTCTTGGGCACCACTGCATAAAAAAGACTTTATGAAAGCAGAGAGAGTGCAGAGAAGAGCCACATTAATTAAATAGAGAATTTCGACTGAAAACAGCTCGATCAGGTGCTTGAGCACATATTCAATCGGCCCCATCATGCTAAATCACTGTGTGTGTCCTGAGAGATGTGTGTATGGCACAACCTGTGAGCAATAACATCTTAAATCTAAAAGTGTAACCATTTTCTGCACAGAAACAAAATACATTGAATAATGCCTAAAAGATACATTTACATATATATTTTAACCAGTCCATGGAACTTATTTATAATTACTTGTAAAGGACTTAATGAACAGCTCTTATTTGACCAAATACATCAGTTACTGTACAGTGCACGTTATGAAATCCAGCCATTAGAAAAGAGATTCAATATTAAAAGTTGCTGAAAGAATGCTGCTTTAGATATAATGTGATTAAATAACTGTATAACATGAATGTTTTTTCATCACTTAGAGTCATATTACTAAGTGCTGCTATGCCGTAAGACATTTTCCAGCACATTCACTTGAATGGCCATAAAGAGTCATTTGGTGTTGGAAGGTGTCTTATGGTATAGTCCCACTTTATAAATATGGGATAAAGTATTGAACTACTATTTTCTTACTCCTAAGTTATAAAATGTATACTTATGTTAATAAGGTACATTTATTAATGGGGCTCTACAGAACACTTAAAAAAAACAGAACTTGTACAGTAATACTTATTTTCTTAACAATGTAGTTTTTCACATACATAAAAAGTATGTTAAGCCTAATGTTTGCCCTCTAGTGGTTATAGCTGCAGTTAACTATTTATTTTAGCAGAATAATATTTCATTTGTAATCTTTTAAGATATGTTTGTGCTATTAAGGGATATGCAGTGTTTCAGCTAGTTAACAAAGTGTTAATTTCTTTAGTCAGCTCTTAGAAGCTCCTAGAAATCTACAGGTATGTTGTAATCCTAACTCTACACAGGGGTGCGCAAACTTTTCCCCCTGTTTCCCCCTGCCTGCGCTCCCCCCCTGTTCACGCACCCGCCCCCTCCCCTCCTCCCTCCTTACCTTGTCTCCGGCATTCTGACGTCACGACCATGTCTATGGCAACGCGACGTCATGTGACCCTTTGGTGTCATTTGACACGGCTTTGCCATGGCGAGGCATCGCCAGAAGCTGCCGGAGACAAGGTAAGGTAACTTACAGAGGCCTTGCGCTTAATCCCCGGTATTTCATTTAAATGCTTTGCGGAAAAGGATCTTAAGCCTGCTGCCACTAACAAGGCATGACCGTAACAGGTCCTAACACTCACCTGGGTTAAAATTCTTATTTACCTGTATAATTACAGGAAGAATTTGTGTATTTTGTTAACTGTGTGCAGCTGGTCTCAGCTGGTAGTGACCCCTCCCCCCCAAGGTTTAAGCTTGCCCCATCCCACTTTCCAAGTTGGCAGGTCAGTTTCATTTTGCCAGGTTACGACAGATCCAATGCAATCATTCTTCCTGTAATTATACAGGTAGATAAGAATTTTAACCCAGGTGAGTGTTAAGACCTGCTACGGTCATGCTTTGTAAGTGGCAGTAGGCTTAAGACACTTTGGCCAAAGGGTTAAACTAAATTACCATTTTTACAAGAGATATATAGGTATTGCATTGTGTATTTTTGTCATATTGGAAGTAGTTTGGGCATTTCTGTTTTTTGGTGTGTGTGTGTGTGTGTGTGTGTGTGTGTGTGTGTGTGTGTGTGTGTGTGTGTGTGTGTGTGTGTGTGTGTGTGTGTGTGTGTGTGTGTGTGTGTGTGTCAAAAAGAGTGCTTATTACTGCACCGACACACTTTATTCGAGCAAATACCCAGTATGTACCTGGCAGATACCTGGAATGCGCCGCTCCTCACCTCTGACAAGCCCCGTTGCGTTTGCCTTCCCAGCCTGGGTTCATGCCTGGCTGACGGGCGGCTGATCTGTTAAATGATAATGATTAGGATTTAATAGGCTGCAATGCTTCGCGTGTCTACCAGATGGCATAAATTTGTGAATTGTAATGCAGTATATATATATATATATATATACTGTGCAGTATTGCAGCCAGCGGGAATAAAATGCTTCAATCCCTGCCTGGAAAATAACCCAATGCACTCGGGCAGAAAACAGTCACAAACCTCAATACACCCGGGTATACCCGAATTCGTGGGACTAGCCGAGCTCGAATAAAGTGTGTCGCCAGTGTATATAGTTAAATATTTATCTGTTTATCTGCTCATAAATAAGGGTCATTTAAACCTACAACACATCACAGTAACATTTTTATTTTAATGTAAATTTGAATATCTTATAATACCTTTTCAGGGTCACTGATATGGCAGAGATCTGGGATAGCCATCCTTGGCCTGGGAGGTTAGGGCTCAGGACATTCATTCTTGGCCCAGCAGATTAGAGGGGCCCGACTGGCCGACCCTGGCTGGCTGGTTGCCTTTCCTCTGCCAGACACTTCCCCCTCAGCGTTAAACAAGAGCTGCATTTTTTGGGGACGGCATTATATTTGATTTGCTGGAGCTCTGAATCCTACTGTAAATGGCATGAGCTGTCTGGGCAACTACTTGGTACTGGCTACTATAGTATGACCTACTTATTCTTTGCGTGAAAGTTCCATTTGACTCTTCGTTACGCAGATTCTGTTTTTTGTTTCCATTATTTATTTTCTGTTGATTAATTTGAAGCAGTAACAATGCTGTTCATATTCTTATATTCCTTTTTTTTTAATTATTTTGTTGTTGTACTTTGTTTATTGCTTTTTGCATTTTCCATTTTTCTTTGTCCTTCTGTTTAAAAGATGCCGTTTCTGCTCCAAGATTTTAATTAAAAAATGCTGTTCTGGCTCGTAATAGTAAAAGTATCATAAATATAAATTGTAGTCAAACACCTACACTAGGATGCATACCATTTATTCATACAATAGGTCAAATAGTCTTTGTTCAATTTTTAAGTAAAAGTCTCACAAACAGAAGTCCCTTTTATTTTGGCTACATCAATGCTATATATTTATGTTACCCTCTGTACTAAGGGTGAAATAAAGCCATAGAACCATAGTATTTTCTCCAAAATATCACAAAATGTATGATAACAATCTCAAATAAATTTTTTTTGCTTCTAATAGCAGTTGCCACCGCATACTATGTGATCAGAAGATAATCACAGGCAATGTTTTAGACCACTATGAAAACTAGCAAACCAATGGGAGGACTAAGAACACCATAAAATGAAGTTGCTCTGCTGGCCATGTTCACAGTACTTCTACCCAATGAAGAAATTACTAAGATAGGATTCATGATTAATTCACTTCACAAACTTGTCAGGTCACTGAACTCTGTAATACTTTGCCTTACAGAAATCTAAAACAAACTTCCAGTGGGTTTTGCACTTGCAGCACAACATTGCTTTGTCATTGTAACAGGGAATTAACCCCGTCTCAATGAGGTTTCACTAGAAAGCCTCAGTGGTCTGAGGAATCCAGCAGGGAGCTGGTTAATTGCAGCTAAAAGCAATTAATCAGTCTCCATCTGGTTAATTAGACCAGTGTGAAAGCCTCCTGCTGTGAACTCACAGGTAGACTCGAACACACAGGATTACTGTGTGCTGATTTCAAGACACCACAGGAACAGACATCTCGTCCAGGGTGCAGCAAACCCAGGAACTTACCAGAGGCTGGCCCCTCAATAAACACGCATCCGAAACCAGAGACTGACCTGGCCACCTGCTTTGAGGTACCTTTTGAGACTTTGGGGTGATAGGCTGTGTCACAGGAGACCAGGTTATTTACACCTTTTTACCATGATCATTCATTGAGCAAAACAAGGTAGAGAAATAAATTGTAGTTTATTCGGCTTAAATCCGCATACACACAGTGGAACACAAAATACAGATGAAGACACACTTACTGGGGGTCTGGGTCGAAAACTAGACTTTCCTAGGTGCAGGTCACTCTATTGGGAGAGTTTTACACTGACCGGGACTTAGCCCGGAATCTCCTGGAACTCAAATTGGCATGAAATCCCAGCCGCGACCGCTATGTTACTTTCTGAGAACTTGGGTGTAAAAGTCAGGACTTAAGGCCTCATGCACTAAGCGCCGAAAAAATCTTTTTGGCAAGTGTTGCCGATAGGCATGATTTTGGCGATTTGCCCTCGCAGTATTCAGTAAGGGCCGAATCCATGCCGATCCCTGCCGAATCTCTACGAAAGCAAAACGCCGATGAGCCGGCGATAAATAAACCTGGCTCCCGATAACCGTCCGACAGGCCGTTTCTGCCGATATGTGTTTGCAGCAGAGAGAGACCCGCTGGTCTCTCTGCGCAAACATCAGCAAAATAAAAACATATCAAAACAACTTTTACTGATAGTGTACATGTGCAGGGGGTCTCCAGAGCTGAACCGCATTGGTTTCAGGTCCGGGGACCCCCTGCTTCCCGGGATACAGGCCCCTTTATGAGGTGCCGGTATCCCTCTGCATTTAAAGGTCCCGATCACGTGACCGCGGAATGTAAACAAAGCAGAGGGATACTGGCACCCCATAAAGGGGAATGTATCTCGGGAAGCAGGGGGTCCCCGGACCTAAATCCAAAGCGGTTCAGCTCCGGAGACCCTATGCACATCTACAGTATAAATAAAACACACACATCAATAAAGGATCGTTACTTACCTTTGCGGCTATGTGCTACGGTAACGAAGCAGCATGAATGTATTTTTAATAATACAGTATTGTACAGTGAGCAGGGGGTTCCCTGAGCCAGAAATCAAAGCTCCTGCACAATATTATTAAAATACAGAAATGCTGCTTCATTACCATAGTTGATAGCCGCTAAGGCAATGAAGGGTTAAGGCAGAATAGCATGTTTATTGGGGACATTTGCCCCCAATAAACATTGCAATAAACAACATACAGTACACCCGCTGTGTATTTAAAATACATAAACAACAATAAATACATTAAATACATATTTATGAATGTATTTTTTATAATAGTGTACTGTGAGCAGGGGGTCCCCTGAGCTGAACCGCATTGCTTTGTGGACCATGGACCTCTGCTTCCCGAGTTACAGGCCCCGGTATGTGTCATCGGGTGGCAGTGTCGCCGCCATCTTTATAGCGTTCCATTCGAGCCGTGTCCGCTATAAATATGACGGCGACATTGTAACCGATGCCCCAAACCGAGGCCTGTAACTCGGGAAGCAGGGGGTCTCTGAGCCACAAATCAATGCGGTTCAGCTCAGGGGACCCCCTGCTTCCGCACAATATTATTAAAATACATAAATGCTGCTTCATTACCATAGCGTATAGCCGCTAAGGCAATGAAGGGATTAAGGCAGAATAGCATGTTTATTGGGGACATTTTCGCCCAATAAACATAGCAATAAACAACATACACCCATGTGTATTTAAAATACATAAACAACAATAAATACATTAAATACATATAGCACTCACCCATTTCCAGCTGCCACGATGAAGGCCATCCTTATCTTCATCCTGCCCATGCCCCCTCCGCTGCTGCAAAACAGACACAAGAATGAAAACATCCAATGTAATGTTCCCTAACCCCTTAATCACCATAGCGGTTATTAACCGCTACAGTCATTAAGGGGTTAACCCACCCTCACCCACCACTCGGGACGCCTACATACCCCACAGGGGTTATAGGGGTTGTTGGGGTACTATATATATATATATATATATATATGTATATATATATATATATATATATATATATAGACCATACGATACCGGTTGCAACACGACATCAAGGGACAGCACGCAGGTAAGTAAATCAAAAATGTTCTATATTTGATAGAAGACACAAAAACCGACGTTTCGGTCCCCCAGTGGGACCTTTCTCAAGGTGGTGCAATTGAATGCAGTGCACAATACATATATATACCCCAAACCCCAGTGCAATTCAACAAAACCAATCACAGTTAATTAGCCTCACCTGCCTATGTGACATGCATCCACAGTATCAGCAGGTAAAGAGCATCCATTTTGAATATATTAACTCTATATTTGTTTACCTGATATGTGTTTAGGCATGCGCATAAAGGCTCAGGAATTGCATAATGTTACTGCTGAGAGACTACATAAGTCTGCCAGACCCAGCGATATCTTGGATAACCAGAGAGAGTGCGCATGGGCTAAACTGATCTGGAGCTGATACCTGGATAGATTAACTATTTCAGGGACGTGCAAAATACACATTGTAACTGCAAGTTAAGCGAAACATGTGAAACATCTGATGTGCTCACCTTAAATGTGCAAAAAAATGTGAGGGATTAAAACATATATACACACGTGTGGATGACGTGGCTGACTGGAATCTAGGACAATATATAAATGCTGAAAGCACTCAGCCATATAACGCCTAATGCATAGTGTAAGAAATGATAATGCAATGATGACTCTATGCATCATGTCAGGAAGCGACACCTTAAAAAACCAACAAAAATACATAATGCAGACAATGTCAAATAGAGAAACTGGTAATAAATTAGAATACATGCTGTGTCACACTCTCAGCAAACATTGCTACAGGTGGCTCTTGACTAAAAGGGACCTGAGGTATCTGACACACTGTAATGCACCAGCATACATAAAAAGTGAAATCGTGCATCAAAACATAATAATTTGCACAAACAAAAAAGACAGTATATAAATGCTGAAAGCACTCAGCCATAGAACGCATAATGCGTATTGTAAGAAATGATAATGCATTGATGACTATGTATCCTTTCAGGGAGCGACACCTTAAATACCAACATAAACACATAATGCAGACACTGTCACATGGAGAAACTAGTGATAAATTGTGTGTGTCTCGCTTTCAGCAAACATTGCCACAGGTGGATCTTGACTGCAAGGGACCTAATACTAGTCTATACACAAATATCACACATGAAGAAGGCATTGAGGCTAGCAGATGTCATTTTGCGCAATTCACCAATCATCAGGGCCCTCCTCCTGATTTCTTGTTACTATTAATGCACATTATTCTCAATAAAAACTATTTTAAATTCGAGAATAAATTCTACTTACAGTTGATGGGCACTGCGATGGGGTCCAACATGGCCCCATCGTATGCTAATTTATTCATGGATACATATGAGCAGAAGCATATCATGAATAATAACACATTCAAAAATAATATTACCAAATATTTGCGTTATATAGATGACCTGTTCTTTATCTGGGATGGCACAGAAAGAGATCTATTATTGTTTGTAGACCAACTTAACACAATACCCTCTACCATCCGCTTCACTGTTAATTTCAGCAAAGAAGAGGTGTCTTTCCTCGACACAATTGTCTATAAATCCAATGGATCGCTAGCCACTAAACTTTATAAAAAACCAACAGATAAAAATACTCTCTTATCAGCAACCAGCCATCATCCAGGCGCATTGAAGAGAGGCTTGCCATATTCGCAATTTCTGCGTGCAATACGGATCACAAGTGACCAATCACAGCTGGACGAGGCGCTAATAGAGATGAAAGAAAAGTTCCTGATGCGGGGATATGCATATAATGATGTCTCTCTTGCCTTGGAGCAGGCCAAAAGTGTGGACAGAAGCAGGTTGCTGACACCCAAAGACCAAAAGACTGACGATAACCGGTTCAACATTAGAAGCACCTTCAGTACGGCATCTGGCTTCATCAAGAGGTGCATACGTAAGCATAGCCACATCTTGACCAATGTCAAAGTGATTGGCAACAACTTTATCAAACCACCCAGATTCTGCTATCAAAGGGGCCGAAACCTGGGCGACTACCTTACAAAAGCAGATCCTACCGCCAAGTATGCTGCAAAACCAATGTGGCTATCCAGACCAGCAGGCGTGTATAAATGTCACGGTTGCATCAACTGCCAGTACTTGATATTGGGGAATTCCTATCCACACCCTCACACTGGCATCCGCCAGAAGATCAAGGATACAATGAATTGTGAATCCAAATACGTTGTATATTTTATACAATGCCCATGTGGCCTTTATTACGTGGGAAAGACAATGAGGATGCTTAAAGAGAGATTAGCCCTACATCGTTCTGCCATACGGAAGGCACTGGCTGATACTGAAAACAAGGAGGATTTGTCACATCAACCAGTAGCAAGACATTACAAAGAGAAGAGGCATGTGCTCGCCACCTTGCGTTGTATGCCAATTGCCCAGGCACGGACTTCGGGGAGAGGAGGGAATCGCAACAGGACACTACTACAGCTTGAAGCCAGACTCATCTACAGTTTGGGCACATTGAGCCCACGGGGTCTAAATGAGGACTTCAGATTAAGCTGTTTCCTGTAATCTCCGCACCTGGCCCATTGAGCTGCCTGCTGATACTAGGATTCATCTTTAACAGCAAAACCAGCGCATACTGCCTTGGGGTGTCAGCCAGTTAGCCGTATTTCCTCCATCATGTCTGGCACCTTAGGTTCCTTGCAGTCAAGATCCACCTGTGGCAATGTTTGCTGAAAGCGAGACACACACAATTTATCACTAGTTTCTCCATGTGACAGTGTCTGCATTATGTGTTTATGTTGGTATTTAAGGTGTCGCTCCCTGAAAGGATACATAGTCATCAATGCATTATCATTTCTTACAATACGCATTATGCGTTCTATGGCTGAGTGCTTTCAGCATTTATATACTGTCTTTTTTGTTTGTGCAAATTATTATGCTTTGATGCACGATTTCACTTTTTATGTATGCTTGTGCATTACAGTGTGTCAGATACCTCAGGTCCCTTTTAGTCAAGAGCCACCTGTAGCAATGTTTGCTGAGAGTGTGACACAGCATGTATTCTAATTTATTACCAGTTTCTCTATTTGACATTGTCTGCATTATGTATTTTTGTTGGTTTTTTATGGTGTCGCTTCCTGACATGACGCATAGAGTCATCATTGCATTATCATTTCTTACACTATGCATTAGGCGTTATATGGCTGAGTGCTTTCAGCATTTATATATTGTCCTAGATTCCAGTCAGCCACGTCATCCACACTTGTGTATATATGTTTTAATCCCTCACATTTTTTTGCACATTTACGGTGAGCACATCAGATGTTTCACATGTTTCGCTTAACTTGCAGTTACAATGTGTATTTTGCACGTCCCTGAAATAGTTAATCTATCCAGGTATCAGCTCCAGATCAGTTTAGCCCATGCGCACTCTCTCCGGTTATCCAAGATATCGCTGGGTCTGGCAGACTTATGTAGTCTCTCAGCAGTAACATTATGCAATTCCTGAGCCTTTATGCGCATGCCTAAACACATATCAGGTAAACAAATATAGAGTTAATATATTCAAAATGGATGCTCTTTACCTGCTGATACTGTGGATGCATGTCACATAGGCAGGTGAGGCTAATTAACTGTGATTGGTTTTGTTGAATTGCACTGGGGTTTGGGGTATATATATGTATTGTGCACTGCATTCAATTGCACCACCTTGAGAAAGGTCCCACTGGGGGACCGAAACGTCGGTTTTTGTGTCTTCTATCAAATATAGAACATTTTTGATTTACTTACCTGCGTGCTGTCCCTTGATGTCGTGTTGCAACCGGTATCGTATGGTCTGTTATTGCTTTATGGGATAAGCACCAAAACTTATTTACTTGTATATGGTGTGCCGGCTGTGCATTGGATTATATATATATATATATATAAAAAACAGAAGGAAAAAAGCTGCGCCTTACAGGAACATATAAACTATGTATGTCTATGTAAAAATATATCTATTGTATAACTTAATAATCTAAGCAATAATGTGTAGGTATACAGACCTATAACCATAAGATAGGCCCATTACAAACATAAAACATGTACACATGGAAAAAAAGCATTTTGAAAGGATAAACCAGTCCTCAGATAGTTCCGATGATGAATATGGGTGCTGGTATGTAGGGTCTCCGGCAGCTCTCAATGTGGATCTACCACGTCCACAGGATATCTAAAAAGGAAAAGAGAGGAGAGAGCGCACGCCCATAGCGTATAAAAGTATATTTAATGAAGGGGAGGGGGGAGGGAGGGGTAAAAAACGCACTTACAAGAAGTACAATAAAATCAAGCATATGTGATAATAATCACCACCATCCGGTCTAACTGCAAGCTCTTGGGGCAGTCCCAGGCTCCGTTGGTGAAGGAGCAGCGTCTCAGCAGATTCCAGGACTGATGTAGGTCATCCGGTCAAAATGCAGACTTTGGGGGCATTCCCAGGCTCCGTTGGCAAATGAGCACCGTACCAGCAGTGTCCCAGGGCTGGTGTGCTGTAAATAGTCCCAGACAAAAGTTCTGTATGGATAGTGCCTGCAGCACTAGCGCTAGGATCAATCCACTCCTGCGCTGGATGTAGACTTGAATGTCAGTGCGTCTGACGTCACGACGCTCCCTGACGCGTTTCGTCAGTCTCGGCTAACTTTTTCAAAGGGATAACGTGAGGGGGGGAGGTCCGGTTTTATATACACACTCCAATAAAGGTAATTGTTGAAAAAACGCCCCTACTCAGCTGCAATCATTATCCGTGCTACCAACACTATAGAATACATAATTACATTCAATGCAGATATTTACCCTGAAAGAATTTGGAGGAGATGATAAATTTAACATTTACATACAATATAATGTCTGTCATATTGCTAAATATACATTTACAATTAACACACAGTTATACATATATTTGATATAAAATAGTTATCAGTAACCAATTATAAAACAACAATATAAAACAGCATCGTTCTCTAGGGTTCAAACCAAAATTGAAAATACTAGTCTTGTATGTGGATCAAGCCCCATCAATATTAACTATGGGATACATTGCAATAACTCAGCATTGTGAAATGATAATACATATCTAGATCCCACCTGTAGATAGAGGGATGATCACACATAAGCCAGTTTGGAGTATAATACTTAGATATTGATGATAGAAAAAGAGATCATATGACATTATAAACTTATTAATATATGTGCAACCAAAATATAACAAGTATTAAATATTGCACCTTAATGAGTGCCTAAATCAAATATCAATTCTTATGATCCCATATGGTTGGACCAAGGACAAATGAATTTAAATATAAATATAATAAAAATAAGGATGAAAAATTAAAAATAAAATATAAAAATAAAAATAAAAATAAAAATAAAAATAAAATTTTTTGAATTTAAATGTTCATACAAATGAAAGCCTAAACTCAAAAGGAGACTATGTAACTGGAGTCTATATGCCACAAACAAAGCTGGGGCCCGGAAGGTACATCTATAAATATGTGCTACAGTGTGATATAGTGAACCAAGTGTTGTGTATGTGAATAAGTTATGTGTACTATAAACCTATTTGTATTTATTCTATGTGGTGACTACCAGGCCCTAGTTGGCCATGTTTAAGTGAATATCTAATGAATAAATTCATTATATATATTTAAGAGTACTATTATGGTGTTGTGCTATGTATATAAGGGTAGATTCCTCATACCATCTATTAGACCCAGTGTCCCTATTTTAAAGTATCTATTTTATAAATCAACAATGGTGTGTAATGAATGGATATCCATAATTTAGACGGACGGTGGTGGTGATTATTATCACATATGCTTGATTTTATTGTACTTCTTGTAAATGCGTTTTTTACCCCTCCCTCCCCCCTCCCCTTCATTAAATATACTTTTATACGCTATGGGCGTGCGCTCTCTCCTCTCTTTTCCTTTATATATATATATATATATATATATATATATATATATATATATATATATATATATATATATTACATTTTAATTATTTATTTATTTAGATATATTTATTTATTTAGTGGGGGGCTGTTGTGTGTGATTTTTTTTTATTGTGGGTGAAGGGGGTATTAGCCCCAACGGTGGTTGTTTAGGGCTTACGTGTGGGTAGCGGGATGCCTTAACCCCTTCATAACCGTAGCGATATTAACTGCTACGGTCGTGAAGGGGTTAAGTGCACCCGCAAACCCCCCGCAAGCCCTAAACAAACAACAAGGGCTAAATTCCCCAGCTCCGGAGACCCCCGGCATCAATCACAGGCAGGAAAAAGGCCTGATTTTTTCTAAGTGTCGCCCTTGCAGATGCTTCTCCCCACCGACCCGCCAACTTTGAGTTGGCGGGACGATTTGCAGAAAAAAATGGCTTTTTCGGGACTGCCGATCAGCTCCGACCAGCACCGAAAACAGGATCGGGGCCTCTAGAATACAGCCGATTTAAAAAAGTGCCGAAAGGTGCCGAAAAGTGGCTAACTGCCGATAATTTTTTATCGGGGACAAAAAATGCCGATTTGGCCAAATTATCGGCGCTTACTGCATACCAAAGGCGTTTTTTGCCGATAAAAAACTTTTCGGCGCTTTGTGCATAGAGCCCTTAGTCTCTGGCGGGCAGGCTTTCCAGGCTTGAAATCGAAACCAGTTGCTATTTCGAACAAAGCAACTTTGAAAAGCCCGCTCACGCTCTTTCGGCTCTGACTCAAGGGGAACACACAATCGGATTGGCTCATAGCGTCTTATAGCTTTCCCTGCTCTAGCTGAAACATAGAGGCAGAACTCAACTCCCAAACAGCGCGTGGGAACTTTCTCAAGCAGCCAATTAGAGCCAAGCCAGTTAGAAAAGTCGGGTCAGTGGGAAATTTTAAATAGCCAAGGGACATGCTCAAGCCTGCCACATCTCCTCCCAGCTATGCCAATGCCACCCGCTGGGCAGGTGCCCCTGGGTCTGGCAGAACAAGTGGCATCCCGGAGGACTGCCATTGATTTCTGGACCTAGTATTCTGCCTTTCCCTGCTAACCAAATGCCATTCACACCTCTGGGCAACCTCTGGCTGCTTTGAACTACGATGTCCAACAGACATCCTGGCGCCTATGAGTTTGCACGGGCTGCCTGTTTGGACATGGGTTCCGAATGTTTAAACACATTCAAAATACATTTTAATAAACTCTGAGTCTCGGGAACCCCTTCAGCTATATGGGACTTTAGGTGAGGATCTTGGGGTTGAAAACTAGGATCTGGGAGACACTGTATGGCCCCAGTGCAACACACCCCGGGTACACGAAAATAGTGTGAGTAAGCCGGGGAGAATTATAGGGCCATCGGTAACTTGTCCTCAGACCTCCTGCAATCAAAATGACTTGCTTGTCGCCCCAAAACCCTACCTAAGACTTGGACTCCCAAAGTTTGGAGTCTCTAGGATGCAGGGAACAGAAAAGGAAAAAGTGTTGTCTCTTTATTTCCCCACATACTTTCCCTTTGACTCAGTTTAGACTCTGAGTTCCCCAACCTTATGTATGGTTGGGCACCCACAAACCATATAAAGTTTGTGGATCACCTTGGCACTAGCTGGTGTACCCCATTAACCCAGGGATTCTCTCAGCTAGAGGGATGCATAGTGATCCCTTTGACTCATTCTCCTTTCCAAGTTATGCTGAAGCAGGACAGCCTAGTGGTGAGTCGCGGTTACATTTTCAAGGTGATGTATTGCCGGTACAATGTGCCTACATGTATCCGAGAATCAGGCATGATTCCTGAGTACATTTTTTGGGGAACCGGTAACTCTGGACCCCAACCTCCTAGGCACATTTGGACAACAGTTCCTCTTCAAAAAAAAACTTGAAACTCATACACTAGCAATCACTGCTTGATTTCATGCCCGGAAATGGAAAAACACACAATCGGTTTTATTACATAAAGTACAAAGCAATAATACAATGTTTACTGAATCCAAGAGCTAACTCTCTTGGACCCTTATACACGGAGCAGGGGTAACCAAACGGGCTTGACCTTTATTATATAGCCTGGTTACCCCCTCCCTTCACAGGCCGATAAGGGGATTTTCCTCCCAGTATTGCAGATAGGGACTGGGGAAGTGAGTTAGCCCTTACACAGGGATGGGCTGTTTGTTAATTTTATTTATTTTTGTATGCTGTTCATTGTTAAAAAGGGAAAGGTTAAATAAAGCTATGTTTTAATTTCCCCAAAACTGTCTCCCTGTGTGTACCTCTGCACATGTCTCTTACAGTCATGTTGTATAATTTATAGTAAAAGAGACCATACATAAATCCCAGTTGTACAGATGTATTAGATAAATCTTATGGTTAGGATTTTAGCTACCGTCTGTCAAACATAAATGAGTCCTATAATAATAATTGTTTGCTCTTGTATAGTGCTGCTAGTTTTTTACGTAGTACTTTAAAGAGACATTTTGCAGACACAGTCCCTACCTCGTGGAGCTTACAATCTATGGGGGGTTTTTTGGTGCCAGAGGCACAGGGAGATAAAGTAACTTGCCCAAAGTCACAAGGAGCCAACACCAGGAATTGAGCCAAGTCAGTGTTTTTACTCACGCTCCTTCTCCTATGAAGTCACTTGAAAAGTGCTATTTTATGATCCTCAAATTTGTTGTTTACTCCACGTAAACTAATATATATTGTCTCAAACCACTTTTAGGACAAATGGAGGGCATACTTTAGATAACCTCTATTCCCTACAAAGTATGCCAATTAGGACAAATAGTATATAATATAATGGTGTATGTTGTTCTTCCTCTAAGACTAAAGCTGAACAATGTCAGAATTTATGAAGATCATTAAGTCTAATGTAGAGCCAGGAAGTCATTTCAACATTAAGTTAATGAAACATTGTCAAGTTTAAGAACAAAATAGCTAAGAACAAGTCCATACTCTCTAGCATAACAGTAGGATTAAATGAACAAGACGTTCTTATTGTGGGTCTGGGGGACAGGGAAATACCCCTCTGTTCCATTGGAGAGAAGGGGAACGGGCTGACGAAGGGGTGTTCCCCGAAACATTACGTTGCCCACATGCAGCTTCCCATTGTTTGTACCCACCTACAGTACCGACACACTTTATTGCAGTGTGGTCGGTACCGCAAGCCGGGATATTTCCCGGCTTGCTTGTGGCTGCCCCTCGGCGTGCCGCGCGTCATAGACACGCGGTCACGCATCTTCGGGAGCCTGCGCCCCCTGCACGCGCGTCCAGGGCTCCCCGAGGGAGCCCTGGTGTCCCGCGATCTGCGGGACGGCGGCAGGGGGTTCCGGGGGACCCGGCGGACCCGGTAGCGGTAGGGAGAGCGCCCCGATCGGAGGGCGCTCTTCCGCTGCTTCGGCGCGCGCCCGTCACACTCGGGCGCGCGCCAGGCTACTGCTGCGGCCAAGAACGGGCAAATGCTCGAATAAACTTGGCCGCAGCAGTATGTGTTGTCTTGACCCTACTGTGTTTGTACCTTATACACTGCCCTCTCCCCCTACATTATTCCCTTTGTTTTTGCCTGTTTTATTATTACATGTTATCAATTTTTGATGTAGTGGGTGTGGTTCTTATACTGATGGTTTGTGTTGCATATTAAATGTCATTACATTTCTTCTTGGCATTATCCCTTTTCATTTGTTCTATTATCTAAAGACAGTGTGTTCTGGACTTTGTGTTATTTATATTATATATTGGAGGTATTGGGTCCTCCATAGTCTGTTGCACCCTGCAAATATTCTTTTGCCTTATAGTGTGTGCTGTATATCATTTTTCTGTTCTAAAGTAATGGATGTTATTTTCCCTATTGAGGTAGTGTCACGTTATTTGACTAGTTTTAACGGTGCTTTGTGGATCTGACCCATACAGTCATAGAGAGTGAGGATAATCAAGACCCTGACCAAGGACTTTACGGTTGGACTTTGTATGTCTTGAGAATTGTATTCTCCTACTAGGATCTGGACTCATTGAACTTTTGCTTTATTCTATTTCATAGCATTTTGTGTTTGGTTGTGCTCTATATCGTGGGGTTATAAGGGTCTACGGAAGTACATTTTGTCCCTTTGGACTTGAGGGAAAGGGACTGAGGAAGAGGTTCTTACCCCAAAATGTTGCCCCCCTTGTTACCCACCCACTCAGCCACCCCCTCATTTTGTTGTTCCCTCCCCCTTTCCCGTTGTGTTATACCATCCCTTGTGAAGTTTCCCCACATCACTATTCTTAGGGTCCATTTTGTGTATTTCCTGCTGACGTGACATTATTCCAGGTTTATTGTAGATTTTGCTTTTTTCATTAAAATTCACATTTTTATCATTTTCGGGTTTTGTCCATTTTTACAATAGTCAGTGAGTGCTGGATCATTTCAATGTGTTTTGTCATATTAATGTTGTTCTACAACAATTTCATTATACATTGTGTTATGAATGTAGAAACGTGTTTATAATATGTAGATAAAACGAATTTGATTAAAATAGGGTGTGTATGAATTAATTGAGCAAATTGTACTGCAGCATATAAAGAGGTATGAAGACGGCGGACACTAGTACAATAGAAATGACTGTTTGTTTGGAACATCATGCATTTATTTTGCAACAACAGAGAATCTACAAGAAAGAATACAACAGCAAAGGAGGTGCATTTTTTATGAAGTATTATTTGGAACGCCTGATGAGGAAATTATTCAGAGATATAGTTTTAGATCACATACTTTTACTTTTACTTCACATACAGGCATTGACGCAAAAGCTCATATACAGACCAGCTGCAATGTTATTCCTTCGGCACTGAGACAGCTGCAGCTTACTCCGGTACTGGAGACAATCTTCTTTGCTACATCTTTACAGTACATCCAGGTGCCCCATCAATTACAATGAAGCGGGCCTAGTCTGAATGGGCGGCACAGTACGTGACCGGGGGGCTCGGCCTCCCCGAACCGGATTGGCCGCAAGAGCGGCCGGGGGAGGGGCTTCAACGATAAAACCGGCAGCCAGGAGGCTGTCCAAGGATTCGGACGTCACTCTCCTCCCCTGCAAGTTAAATTAAGGAAAGGCCCTGAAAGGGGGGTCAATCCTGGGCACTCCCCCCTCCTGTATTGCTGCGATTTTTGAATCGGCGGTGAGGGGGGAGGCGGGATGCAGAGAAGAGGGACCCCTTAGTACAGCTGCCCGTCCCCATCTGTGGCGCGCAGCATGGACCTGGGGGGGTCGGACTTAAGCCTGCGGGGTTGTTGCGCCGGCCGGTTCTCCCCGGAACATGTGGGCAAGGGATTCGTCCAGCGCGGGTCTCCCGCGCGGCCTCAGCACCAGGGGAGTGGGTGCAAGGAATTGACCGGGCAGGAGGAGGTTGCGAGGGATATGCGCAGGGGGGCGGGTCATGGCGGCAGCGGTTGGGGTTTGCCGGTGGGTCTAGGAGGTCACGCGCCTCACCTGGAGCGTGCCTGGTGGGCAGCCGTCCGCCGCGCTCCTTCCCCAGGTATGTGAGCCGCTCCTGTGGTGGTGGGGAAGACGGCCCCCCCCTCATTGCGCAGGTCAGGTGACGGTCCAGGCAACTACAGGGGGATCCCCGGGACTTCCCCCTCCATGTTGCTGCGCTGCGCGAACGGGCGGCGAGGGGGGAGGCGGGGTTTGCAGAGTGAAGAGGGACTCTGCGGCGCGATCAAGAGGGGAGGGACAGCGGTTTGGTGCATCCTCCTTCCCCCGGTGCCCACGTGGTGCTCCCGCGAGGGATCGCGCAGCTGTTCCACTGGGCATCAACCCCCCTTTAGTCGCACAACTTTCCCCCTTCACCGGTGCGCACAGCGGCGGGGGGGTGGGATATTGGGGTCCAAGGGGGGGTCTTAAGAATAGTACCGCGCGACGCTGGGGGAAGGGTTGATATTGGTGGGTCAATGCCTGGTGTCGGCCCCCTTAAGGGGGGGGGGGAAGCACGTGGCAGCTCCCCCCTCTCCTTTAAGGAATTGTGCAGCAGTGCTGGGAGCGAGGGGTTGCCAATAAAGAATATTTGTGTTTGGGGGCCAGACGCTTTATTTCATGGATTATCGGAAGCCAGATATGTAGTATGCAGGCCCCCCCCCCCCTCCTTTAAGGGCTTATGCGGTGCTGGGATTGAGGGGTGGCCAATAAAAATATTTGTGTATGGGGCCAGACGCATTATTTCATTGCTATTAGCCGAAGTCAGATATGTGGTAGGCAAGTTGTTAGTTCACCATGTGCTATGAGTAAATAGGTGTTATATATTACGTCTGAAAAATCATGGGTCAGAGAAGGTGGTACGCGTGGCAAGTCAGAAGGGCTATTTCAGGTTGGTAGTAGAAAGCCACCATGCGTTATATAGTATGTCAATGTTATGTGGGCCAGAGAAGTATTATGCATATATTATTATGTAAGGTACGTGGGCGCAAGCAATATTAAATGTCAAAAAAAAACAAAAAAACAGTTCACCATGCGGTATTTCATGGTCCATTAGCGCCAGGAATCACGTATGGATGACAGGGATCGTTAGGCGTTCATAGGTATTATAAACTAGAGGCTGCAGGCACAGAGGCAGGCGATGCTTAGTCACGTGGTAGGCGTTTAGACGGATGTGTTAATTATTCGGGAACACGCGAGCAATCTCGCGTGGTCAAGGTTTCATAGGAGGTAGTTAATAGGCGGTTAGAGATCGGTAGGAACAGGTGTATGGGGGTAGAGATATATAGAGGTTGGGGTAGATCACGTAGCTGCCCCCAAACCAAGCAGCTCCTCCTAAAAAAAAAAAAAAAATGGATAGGCAAGGGGTAACGTGTAATTTTGTATTACAGCAGTTGCGCAGGAAGGCAAAGCACCGGCACGCAGTGCTTTTGGGAATGTCTTTACAGGCCAGTACGATGCGGCTCTTGGCGGAAGCACAGGACCACGATGAGGGGTGGCTGCACCAGCAATTACCAGGCATCCGCGGTTCCACAATACCGGAGAGTTCGGTAGCGTGGGCGGCGGACAATGCCGAGGCGAGACTAATCAGCATAATGGAAAAGGTCGTTCAGGCGGCGTTGCTAGCGGCAGGCGTAGGCAAGTCTAGCAAGGCACAAGGAGGAATAGCAGCAGGGGCGATCCCCGGAGCAGCAAGCGCATGAGCTAGGATTACACGGGAACAGGCTTCGGCAGGGGAGGCAGGCGCTAGCGGGGCGCGGGATCAGCAGCTAGCCAGGTAACAACAGAGGGTGGGTCAGGGCAGGGAGCGGGAGTACCAGCAGCAGCAGCTAGCGCAGTAGGAGGACCAGTGGAAGGGGCAGGGACCGGGGTGCCAGTAGCGACAGCAAAATCAAAGAGAGTAGGGGATGCGGCATATGGTGATTCGTATACAGTGGTCACCCGGTCCCTGGGCGCACATCTGTCAGACGAGGTGAAGGAAAGAATTTGGGCAGGGGACCATGTTGAGTTACTGACGTTGCTTCCTGGGTACAACGAAGCAGTAGCAAAATCCGAAAAGAAAGGGGAAGCTAAGAAGGACGATGTAGAGAGACGATTGTACCCACGCACTTTCGGTAACTGGGTGCAGGCGTTCGGGATATTGGCAGGCGTAGTGGGGGAAAAGGAGCCACAATTATGCTCCGAGTTGTTTAAATACCAGGACATAATCAGGAAGGCGTTTCAAAAATATGGGGGAATGGGATGGTGGACATACGACGTGGAATTCAGGCAAAGTATGCAGGAGAATAAAGTGGTAGTTACGTGGGACCGTAAGGATGACGATTTATATTTAGATCACATTTCGGGGGGAGGAGATTCAACCTCTCGGGGGACAAGCTTTCAGGGGGACACGTGCAGTAACAATTCACAGGAGGGTTCAGAATGGTTTGCACGGCCGGCAGGAAGGGGACGCGCAGTCGGTAAACAGTCGGGCATATGCTGGGGTTTTAACGAGTCAAAATGCAGATTCCCCAATTGTCATTTCCAGCATAGCTGCGCCGGGTGCGGGGGCCAGCACCCCAAGTCCAAATGTTATAAGAAGGACAGTAAAGGGTTTAAGGGGGAGGGCGCGAACGCCAATTTCGGTAAAGAATATTGCGCCTCGGCGGGAAAGACACCCCAATAAAGCGGCAGCTGAGTTTGGCAGAAGGGGTCGGGAGGCAGCGAGCGAGGTTATGGCGGTACGGGCCTGATTTAAGGAGGGGTTAAAAAGGCCCGTCGGTGGCGGCAGTTGGGGGGGGGGGGGTGCTTGTCCTGCCAGAGGGGGCTCGGGGCTGGTAAAGCAGATTGAAGCGAGGGGGCAGGTTACCGGGATGTACTTCCGGGTGCCCCCTCTTGCATTGCTCAGCACCGAGCACTTTCTGGTACGGACGGGCAGCACCCTACCTCAGTTATGATTATGTTATTATTAATAAACAAAGCCGCGCCCATTTTACCTCCAGATTGTGTCCTCTCGTTATTGTACACTACACATAAATAATTCTAGGTGAGGGATGGGAAGCTCGCGCCTCCCTGGTCATGAAGCGGGCCTAGCCTGAATGGGCGGCACAGCACGTGACTGGGGGGCTCGGCCTCCCTGAACCGGATTGGCCGCAGGAGCGGCCGGGGGAGGGGCTTCAACGATAAAACCGGCAGCCAGGAGGGAGGTCCGGCCTCTTGCTCCTGGCTGACCAAGGATTAATCCCTAGTTTAGCGCAGGATCTGAAGTTTGCTGGGCAGGTTAACATTTCTTTATGTTGCAGGAAGCGAAAAATAAATGCATACGCAAGGAAAGACGGAAAGATCCGGACGGAGTGGTTATTCTGGGGCCAATTTGCTTTTGTCGCGGCGGCAGTTGGGGGGGTGGTAGTTGCTTGTCCTGCCAGAGGGGTTCGGGGCTGGTAAAGCAGGTTGAAGCGAGGGGGCAGGTCACAGGGACGTACTTCCGGGTGCCCCCTCTTGCATTGCCCAGCACCGAGCACTTTCTGGCACGGACGGGCAGCACGCTACCTCAGTTATGATTATGTTTATTATTAATAAACAAAGCCGCGGCCATTTTACCTCCAGACTGTGTCCTCTCGTTATTGGTACACTACACATAAATAATTCTAGGTGAGGGTGGGAAGCTCGCGCTTTCCTGGTCACATTACTGACAGTGTGGCATTTCTGTTCATCAAGTTCTTTTCAGCCAGGTATAGCAATTTTTGGCAGAATGACTTATAGACCATCTTGTTAAATCCTGAAACTGGTCCTGAATACAATCTTAAGAAGAATTCATATGTTTATTAACTTTGAATAAATGCTACAAGTCTAGTCAAAAGAAAACACATAATTTATATGCACTAGTTACATTTCTCAATGCCATTGATGTAATTGACTGCACCCATTATGCAAACGTTTGAACAGGAACCCCCCTGCACGCAGGAACAGAATTTCACCCAAGTCTAAAAGACATTAAAAAATGAATGCATTTATTTGCAGGAAAAGTACGCATTGTGCCCTCATTCAGAAATGTGCAAGCAATATGTGATGCCAAACTAATGATTATTGACTTAGGGCCTCATGCAGTAAGCGTTGATAAGGGAATTATCGCCATTTTATAGCCAAAATTGGGTTTGAGATTCAGTAAGCGCCGATAAGTGCTTGATTTCGCCAGGTTTCGGAGCCGATTATTTTGTTATGGCCAGTCGGCTGCCGATAAGCCTGTTTTCGCCACTGATCGCCACTTTTTTAAATCGGCTGGATTCAACAAAAAAAATCAGCTTATCGGGGCTGATCGGCACTACGAAATTGAGATGTTATGGCCAATTTCTCCCGCCAACTAAAGTTGGCAGTTTGGAGGGGAGAACGATCGCTAAGGCTGCCGGAACGGCACTTAGAAAAAAAAAAACTTCTGTACATCAATGGAGTCAATGGAGCGGGGACGTATAACAGTATAGTACTGTTTACGTTTCATTGCTCACAATACAAACGTCATTTGCATTACAGTGTGGGGGGCATTCCCTGCATTGTGTCACAGCTGACGTGTATTATTTGCATAACATTCTACTTTTACATGTTGTCAGCATTTGCGGGTCACATTACTCATCATGTGATGATGTGTCAAGGGAAAATACTATACTCAACTCTTAAAGGAGAACCTCACATCATATCACACATTTTACTGAACTGAGCGACAATTATTTACATGATGTTACACATGTCACACATGTCACACATACACCGTATATTCATCTTCCTTTACATTACACAATGCTTGTAATGTGTCACGCATCTTTAAACGTTCATGTACATCTGTATTCTCATGTTTACATATACTTTTGGGTCCTCCCTATTTTCATGACGTCACTTATTGGACGCTCAATCACATTGCATGTTTACATTGTAACCGTAGCATTACAAGCACTTCAACCTAACTTATACACACATGTACAGTAATTCATCATTGGGACACCTTGTAAACTCATTCTATACCAACTATCCTCATTACAGAAATGCATGCATATGCACACGACTATTCATTGTTGTCAACATGTGACAATAACATGGCTAATTACACATGTTACACCAAACGTTTCCCACGTCAATCTCAGCCTTTTTGTCTCATTACATGACTGACTGTTGCGTTCACAAGTGTTACATGCATTGCACATTACACTATTTATTTTCAACCAATTTTTGTACAAAGCTTCACGTCACATCATTGGCAAATATCATCATTCCCTGCAGAATACACACAACAAATACTTATAACAACAACTGCACACAGCTTGCCACAGAAGTACTTTATTATGTTAATGTAACAACTTGCATTTTACTATGTCACCTGACATCATCACATACCTATTTAAAGGACGCCCATTACCTGCTCATTCACAGCTACTCATTTCAAAATGTTGAGATTGTTTAGGAGACGGAGGAACATTCTTTTCTATGACATGCTTGATGATCAAGAGAATCATATAGGGCAAGGGAGGGACACACCGAGGGACAGTGACAGGGACAGTCACGCGGATACGACAGGGACAGGGAGAGGGACAGGCCGAGGGACAGGAGATCAGAGGAGAAGACAGAGGAGACAAGTTGTGCCTCGTCCGCGTCTGTACAGGGAGAGAACCCTGTTAGATGGGATGAGTGAGGAGGAGATTGTAAGTCGCTATCGTTTGAGTTCAGCAGCAATCTTATCTCTTTATGAGGAGATAAGGGGAGATTTAGATTTTTTCACAGCCAGAGGTCGTGCAGTCCCTGGGCTTGTTAAAATGCTGTGCTCATTACATTATCTTGCTTCCGCGTCATACCAGACAACTGTGGGCATAGTGGGCGGGGTCTCGCAATCTACATTCTCGCGGGCCTTGACCCAGTTTCTCTATGCACTCAATAGACGCGCTAGGAATTATATTCATTTTCCTACAGAGGCGACAGAGTGGCTGGAAGTCAGGACTGGCTTTTATAATATAGCAGGGATACCATGTGTGCTGGGTGCAATCGATTGCACACATGTTGCTTTGATTGCACCTAGTCAGAGTGAGCATGTGTACCGCAATCGTAAGCACTACCATTCACTCAATGTACAGGTGGTATGTGATGCCACGATGAGGATAATGCATGTGGTACCCAAATTCCCTGGTTCCAGTCACGATTCCTCTATCCTGAGGAACTCTTCAGTCTTCCATGCGTTCGAAGAGGGACATTTTGAACATGGTTGGCTGCTGGGTGAGTACAGATTTACATGTTCTAACACAAAACACATTTTTATGTAGGAATGTTGGCATTGTACAATTTGATCACTAATGTCAGCTTATGTGTGCTCCATTCATTATAGGTGACTCAGGATACGGAATTAGGCCGTGGCTCTTGACTCCGGTGCTAAACCCTCAAACTGAAGCAGAGGAGAGGTACAATGCAGCCCATATATCTACAAGATCTGTTATAGAGAGGACATTTGGCCTACTCAAGACTAGATTTAGGTGTCTGGACAGAACTGGTGGGGCTCTTCTATACAAGCCTCAAAAAGTGTCTGATATTATCCTTGCCTGTTGCATTTTGCACAATGTTGCACTCAGGCACAATGTACAATCAGACCTAGCTGAGCCTTTGGTAGACGAGCATCCCACCCATGTAGCTGCTGAAAATGAACAAACAGCCAGTGGTGGCCAGACACGCCAGAATCTCATCAATTCATTTTTTTCTTGTAAGTAAAAACATATATGTTCCAAGTTATACTTTTATAGTTACATTATGTTATCTTAACAATAATGTTTTTTTATATACCCTTCTGGTAGGACACAGATGAATATGGGTTGCACACCTTTCTTTTCTCTGCTGTGTGCACAAAGGGATGTGGCACCGGTATGTTGTTGTTGCACAGGTTATATAATCCCTCTTCAATTGTACTTTAGTTGTGTGTATGTGAATACAACTGGGGTAACAAATCACTAATATTTTAGCATTGTGTTGTTCCTTATGCTAACACAATACACATATTATGCCCATACTCATTCATGCTTCTAGTATGCTTACATACAATGTTATTGGTGCAGTGTAACATGTACATCCATATGATGTGTACACCAGGCTGATTTACATTTTGAATGTCATTAAATATACATGGTGTTGCACATTCAACACCAAATACACACTTTGCTGTGTTGTTTACGGTACTGAAGATGGCATGTCAATGTTTGCAATTTATATATTGTTCCTTTGCATTATAGGTATATCTCCAGTATGACTGATCATGG
The DNA here is from genome assembly GCF_040206685.1 of Ascaphus truei. Lineage (NCBI taxonomy): Eukaryota > Metazoa > Chordata > Amphibia > Anura > Ascaphidae > Ascaphus > Ascaphus truei. The sequence goes on from NC_134484.1 coordinate 78,779,388, forward strand.
TATGTATATTTGCTGACATCTCTCATAAGATGTGCCTACATCAATCTTCCTATAATTATTTGAAGTCAAAACCCAACATATTGGTTTAAACACAAATGTAACATATATGTACTTTCTGTATCATGTATATGCATTTAGCTACTCTTGAGCTTTCATGTGCATTGTATTAGAAAATGATTACTCCCATTTCATCACATTTTATGTATGTTTCCTTATAAATTCCATTAATGTAATATAGAGGTGTTTGGAGACAAGGGGATAACTGTACTTATTTGTTTACTTACGGGAGCTCATTCATCACGGATGAAATTGACTGATCATAACACTCCATGCATGAATGCCTGTAATCACAACAATGCGTACTACATCTTATATTTAGCAATGTAGGTGTTTTTTAATGCTAGGAATTAATAGTCAACATTAATTTAAATTTGTGACATGTGTATGTATAAGTCACACGTGTGTGGATGTGTCCTACATGTACCAAGTGTAAAACTGTTAACAGAAAAGACAATTTTGTGGCAAATGTTACTGTCATTTAGCATTTCTAATTTACCAATATGACAATGTTGGTAATATTTTTGGAATATAAATCACGTCACTTCATCATTATCATGATGATAATTATCAAGTATTCTCACAATTGTAACGTCAATCACGTGCACATTAGCATAGACACACTTTTTAAGACAACTGATTGTGTCTGTATCAATTTGTGTAGGATCCATGTATAACACCGACAAATGATAACACCAGCTTTATTATGGTAGCTTATATCATCATATTGACTATACTATGTATTTTTAGAACGTTTAATAAACACAGTAAACTATAGTTAGTTAGGTTAATGAAATATACACAGAAACGTACTTCATTACATGATGTTGATGTCATATTCAGAACATCATGCATTGTAGGGGACCCCAACATCTGGCCAATAACATTATTTGCTACAGTCCCAAACCATTTTATCAACATACCCATGTAACAAGAGATTTTTTACAATAAATGGCTAGTTGGTTGTAAGTGTCCTTTACATTGGGAGAAGGAGTGGCTCAGTGAGTAAAGACACACACTGGCACTGAGAGTTTGAAGCAGGGGAGTCTGGTTCAATTCCCGGTGTCGGCTCCTTGTGACCTTGGGCAAGTCACTTTATCTCCCTGTGCCTCAGGCGGCAAAAAATAAATTGTAAGTTCCACGGGCCAGGGACCTCAGCCTGAAAAATGTGTCTGTAAAGCGCTGTGTACAACTAGCAGCGCTATACATGAACATGCTCATATTATAATTATTATTATTATTATTATTATTATTATTGTTACATAGTTTCGACAGTCATACGTTCCATTACACAATAGAATACACAAATGTGTTAGCAGAGTGGGAATGGTTGTTATATATAAAACACACCATGCCATAAAATGATAGTAGTCATTAAAGAACACTCAATAAAAATTCATGAGGCACTATTTTGCAACATCATTATGTTAATTAAGTGCTTATGCAATATAGGCATAAGGGTATCACATTTTTAATTGTTTGTTAATAAGCGCTGCAAGCAATATAAAATTAGTTCCATATGTAGTATAGTAGTCGGTGGCTCCTCCTCACAATCATCTCATATAAAGGTAGACTCTTCTGAAATCATACATTGATCCGATTGTATCTTCCCTGACATCTCTGAAATACAGCAAACACATGATGGTCAAATATGGCACCTTACTATATATGTATCCGTGACAACGCGTTACACAGCTCTATATGATTGTGTACATACACACGTCACTCACTTATATGTTAGAAGTACAAGTGTACATCAGTATGTAATGTTTCTTTAAATTTGTAGCAGGCATAACTATGTATATGAAGTGAACGTTGCCTGTATACTGAAAAATGTGCGCGCACATCTTAGTGTGCGCACGCACTTCACGCTTGGCTCCACTAACTGTTAGCGCATGCGCAAAACAAAGCGTACGTTGTGCGTTCAATACATCTTGAAAATACCATTAAACATAAAATCTTTATTTAAAATACAATGAAGACGAAACTACATTCGTTCTAAACGAGTACATCTGTATTCTTTTTAAACAGACGTGTTTGGACAGAAAGGACGGCCGATAACACAATGCGCAAATGCAATACGTGTGACGTCATGTTAAACCAGGGTGAAACGCACGCTAACACTCCTCCCACTCAATTAACATTCGGCTAACGCCCAGTTGACGCCTACAAACACTGAGCCGCACACATGACACACTGCAGTTACCGTTACTATAACAAAACATGACAGCCAATAGGCTTTGAGGCGCGCACGTCGCTTGGGGGCGGGACTTACATCCGTAATCCTTTTTAAGGACGCCTTGGCCCATGACAAGGGTCCCACGTCATACGTGGTGGACCCGGTTTTAAATGTTGTAGATGTTGCATGATAACAAAACAGGTATGTGTTAGAGTTAGGGTAAAATGTTGCTAATATGTTTTAAGGGATAGGAAAGTACGTATATTTATTCCGTCAGCAATGTGTACTACTCTTTCACGTTCTACTATATTGTATTAGGAAACAATTTCTTTGTGATCGCTACATGTTATGCAGTGTGCAATGTTACGCTGTATCCACGCATTGAAAGTGAAAATGGTGGTTAAAAAAAAAAAAAAAGTTTAAACGCAGAGTCAACGCATAACGATTGTTATATTTACCATTCTTCTAGAATTAACTCTTCGTCTGCCTGCAACTGGTCGCTCCAGAAATGCAAGGCATTTTCATCCACGCTTGACCCAAACGCTGAATCCAGTATGTCACACATCTCCTCCATGAAGCGCTCATAGGAATCGCCACTGCTTTCTTCAAACAATTGGTCCGGAGGTAGGTTCATTTCTTCGGGTACCCATTCCAATGCATTTTCTGCTGAAAGGCTTGCTACATAATCATAGTAGTTTTGTTCTTGTACAATGTGGGTTTCAGGAATGGAGGGTGCAGATATTGCAGCAGGTATCGATTCACACGGAACAGTAGTAGCGGATCCATTGCTATTGGCATTAGGAATAAATATGCCTTTAAGCACAATATGTGTGCCCTCTTTGACGGTGAAATGTTTTTCCTTCGCAATCTTCCAGAAACCATACTTGTCTTCTAGCTTATCCTGCACAAGTTCAAAACAGTCATTAGTTGATAAAGTGAATCTTACTGAGGAATTAAAATTGCGCGCATGCCCATGGTCTTGGTAATAAGGATATTTTGCTCGAATCAAATCATAGATTTGGCGTGTGTTTGCTTTGTGTCCGCAAGTTGATAAAATTGCTTCTGATACCATGTATTTATACCCTAACTGCGGATTTTGATTTTTAACCAATTCTTCAGCCATTGCAGATTAGCACAAAAGATGTGTGCAGGTATCTGTCCTTTGCTCATAAAAATGAAACTGCTCAATGGCTAACAAATTTCTGTGTTTCCTTTTCAAGGTCAACAAAAGTATAAACTTTTACTCCTCATTTCAAACGCCAATTGGATTTGTAGTTTTAATTGGTTGAACATTTGTGGTTTGTGATAGCCGCTTGTGGGACAAACATGTATCCTTTTTTTTATCTCGTTTCTGAAAACATTCCTACACTTGTAATTAAGTAACATTGAGTTTTCTTGCAAAATAACAAAGAGCACTGTGTGAAAATAGTGCTTAGACAGCCATATCAGTAAATACACACACCTGCAAAATGAAATGTTTCTTTCCCGCATACATTTCTGTGTGTATTTGAAAGTCTGCTTAACTCCCTGTCTGCATGAGTTTAAATACGTGTGTATCTATATATATATATACATATATCTCTCTGATAAATATATATATATATATATATATATAAAGTGTATATTGTACTATATGTATATTGTGTGTGTATATATATATATATATATATATATATATATATATATATATATATATATATATATATATATATATATAGTGTGTATATATATATATATATATATATATAGTGTGTGTGTGTGTGTGTATATATATATATATATATATATATATATATATATATATATATATATATATATATATATATATATATATAGTGTGTGTGTGTATATATATATGTGTGTGTGTGTGTGTGTATATATGTATATGTCTATATATATATATATATATATAATGTATCTGTTTTTTTTTTTTTTATATTGCAGGAGTACACACAACATATTGATGGCAGTAAGTAGGCCTTGTATGAAACCTATTTAAATGGTGATAAACATGAGTGAATTAAGTAATAAACATTTGTTTGCGCCCAATACTGTTAGAGGCTCACACTTAGTATAGTTTTCAAACATTAGGCCTGTATTATTAAAATACTGTGTTTTCACAAGGAAGCATGAAGTGTATGTTTTTTGTAAATACATCTATACCAGTTTACATAGTACTATATATACATACACACACACACACACACACACACACACACACACACACACACACACACACACACACACAGTGTGTGTGTGTGTGTGTGTGCATATATGCATACATACTACATATATATTAGTATAAATTCAGAGATGTTCTTGAAACAAGAACACATAAATGATTAAAGGACAACATTACAATGCCCAAGCAAGGCAAAGGTAAGTAATATTTTACACATAATCCTGCTGTACACGTACAAGAAAGATGTTTGCAGTTAAAAAGGTTTTTTTTTAATTGCATGTGAATAATATGCACATGCAATGATTACATCAAGTAACACACCCAAATGCAATGTTTTGCTGCAAAGTCAATGGCAGCTTCTCTAAACTTAGCAACTGGCTCCTGGTGGACCATTACTGAACAGACGATTAATACATCAATATTTATAACACTATTCTTTAATTAGGACTGTTAACATTTCCAAAATGTCACGTGTACAAGAACATACTTGAAAGTTTGGAAACAACACAGTCTTCTGCATACATACAATATTAATTAGATAATCTGAAGTCAACAAAACAAGGCCAAAGACATATTTAGTGAATTATAACATTTATTTTTTTTGTTCCTTTTGAGATCGAGTAACAGGCCTGCTTGTTGTCTCTTGTATTTTCCTTTTTCGTTTGGCAACAACTTTAGCCACAACAGAGCCACTTTGACTGGCCTCTGGCACTTCACGGGCAGGGCTTGTGGCCAGTGACTCACCTACAGGGCTTTTGGGCAGTGACTGTTCACCTACAGGGCTTTTGGGCAGTGACTCACCTACAGGGCTTTTGGCCAGTGACTGTTCACCTACAGGGCTTTTGGGCAGTGACTGTTCACCGACAGGGCTTTTGGGCAGTGACTCACTTACAGGGCTTGTGGGTAGTGACTGTTCACGGACAGGGCTTGTGGCCAGTGACTCACCGACAGGGCTTTTGCCCACTGACACATGTGAGCAAGTTGGTAGACACTGCACAAGTGATGGTTGCTCTGTTTCATGTGTGTCTTTTTTTGTTTTTGACCAAAAACTGGTCAGTAGTAACTGCTTGTGTTTTGTTTGTGTCGCCTCCTTTGTAGGTGTCAGCTGCTGATTTTGTACCGATGGCAGCGGTAGCATGTCGTCAGGAACCTGCACAGCAATGTCTGCTACTTGACCGGTAACATTCGGACCTGGTGAATGAAGATCAGAAGCATGTGGTGAAAACTGACCAGCATGAACAGATCCTGCCTGTGAGGTGTTCAAGTTGAATTGTGGTACATTAGTCATTCTCAAGTAATTAGCTTGTGTTTGCTGAACAACTAATGCTTCGAATGAGGTGTTGATTTTTTGCAACTGTTTAGGCACTTCAATGAAGACTCTGTGGAGATGTGCCAATTGTGAAACTGTTTCTTCCTGCAGTGCAATCATCCTTTCCAGCACTGTCATCAGGTCAGAATGGCGACGATTTTCTGCTTCCACAATTTTTCCCTCAGAAGCTACAATTGCATCGTATGTGGTATTTGCTGGACGATTTGGCGGTAAAACAGTTTCAATTGGAACCTCTTCATGGTCACTTGCTTGTATTTGTGTGTCTATGGCGGCATCATCATCATCATCATCATCATCATCATAATCCTCATCATCATGTTCTACAAATAAATGTACACATTATTAAATGGCATGTTAATCTCTGCTGTGTTACTATGTAATTCTACTGTGTCATAAGTAACAACTAACATGTTTCCATACGTTTTATAACCTCACATTAAAAACTACCTTGACTTAAGAATAATGTTTGGACTCAGTATGAAATATGAGTGAATGAAAACTTGCTGTAAACTCACAACTCCTACATGATAGTTAACATCACTAACACAATACATGTTGCCTTACACTTCATTTTCACTGACACTAAGTAATCCTATTTAAAGAAGATGTGCAAAACAAATAATGAACATGACAACATAACATATAGAAGAGCACATATTATATGGCCACCAACTGATACACTCACCTTCTAGGTGTGTTGAGCTGGCTGACCCAGGTGAAGACACTTGTTCCGTCTCAGGTGACACATGTCCTTCAGGGGCAACTATATATAACAATAACATAAGTTTTACATTTACATGTGTAAATATTGAACAAACAGTTATTGTATGTTCTGTATTTATGAGTACCTAACAGCATCATTTCCTTAACACAAAATGTGTGTGTGAAAGTGAACATAAATAGTTGTAATAACAATGTACATGCCTGTGTACTTAGAACTTTTGAGTTCCCTAACATAAAACATACTATGTTTCTGCAGTAATGCGTGAGGATAAATAGATTAAATTTGAACATAAAAATCATATGTTGTGTAGTGATATCAGTATCATAATGTACATAACTATCATGAGATGACCATTCACAATGGTTATCATGAAGGTGGTCATATTGCAAAAAGTGTTGTTTTTGGTAGAGGATATGTGTGGTACATTAATAGAAGATGTGGCACACCTGTATGTGGCTGTCACTCAACAAGACAACACATGCAGTGTGTGATAATGTGTTGTTGATAGTAGTTCAACTATAGATATGAGTGAACTAATGTGTGACGTACGCTTTGATAAGTAATGAGTTGTTGGGGCATTTAGTAGCTACAGTGTAGCTTTCAAATGAGTGTGATTAACTTCAGTTGTGCTAGTCAGGTTGTAATAACGGTATTCCCTTCCCCAAAAAGCCTAATCAGCCACACCTTTCAATTACTTGAAACAGGTGAAAATGGTGTGAACTAAGTTGACCCTAAAATGAGCCTGTAATTTGTGTGTGTGCTGAACCCCACCCCCTCTGTTGAAGTGTATGCTGTGATGAGATATTAATTGCAGCTGCTTTAACACAATGGTAGATGAGCTAAATAGTCGTGTGCAGTTTTAAAGTTATGAAAACAATGACATAACATATGATACGTGTGCCTCATTATGCTGTCTGTATATGAGTTAAAGCAAAAATGGACCTTTTCATAAACAACTATAGATGTGTTAGTGCAAGTGATGTTTGTAGGCAGTTGCATCCAATATATTTGATGCATGCTTAAAATAGGCAGTAATGTCATGTTTGTCGGAGTAAAATAAATAAAATACACAATAATATTATACATATTTATGTTCTGTACCTGTAGCTAGTAATAATTTCTCATTAACATGTGTTACACATGTGTACTACCCTGTTGTTCCCCATCTTCGCCCACCATCAATTGCTTCCACTGCAGCAATGCATTTTGGGAATTCACATGTAAATGAGCACGCAATGGCATGTGCTATATTAGTTACTGCTTTTAGTAGGACTACAACATATATGTCTATTTTGAGATATATATATATATACAGAATCAGACATATACATATATAGATGCAGGTATGCTTATATTGTGAAGACAGTATAAAAAGCTGTGTAAATATGCAAAATAACTGTAAGCAACGACACGCCTAGTACAGTAATATCTCTCACCTGGTGGAAATTGTGAGGGATAAATTCCAATATCACGGTCACCAGGTAAGCCTTCCACGACGACGGGAAGTAATTTTGCCCGAAGCAGCTCCTCCAATGGAGTTAATATCAGACGTTGTGGTGTCGGCCCACCTCCAGTGCCAGTAGCATGCACGCGTTGGTCTTGTATTTTCTTTTTCAATTTTGACCTAATATCATCAAATCTTTTCCGACAATGATACTTGTCCCTGACACTATTCCCACACGCATTGACACCAATGACTATTGTGTCCCACATTTCTTTTTTGCTTGATGAACTTGTCCGCCCTTGAAAAAAATACAAAATATATGAGGTTAATTAATAATAATAGAAGCACCAGTTTCCTACACTGCTAGCTGTTCCAAGAGATAGCAAACATGCTGTTTTAGGTGTAATATGTGAAGCACATGAGCATTCACTACTAAACCTATACATGTAAGCAAGGTTGCATTAATATTGTATGCAGTTATGGCAAATTGTACGCCTGAGTTTTGTTGTCCTTGTAACGCATGATAAAAAGCTGTGTTTCCACACTAATTAACATAGAAATATATTCTGTACCCATATTTGCATATGAACAAAACTCAGATGACCTAGGATCACATGTATTTGAAGAATAAATGTAAAGGTAAACTTACCTACTAAATGTCCATAGATACTGTCATAGTGCTCCAGAATGCCAGTGACAAGAGCTGTATTTTCCTGGTCATTGAAGCGAGGATTACGTGGCTTCTCCACACGTTTCTTCCGAGCAGGTTTAGGGTCAGAGCTTGGCTGGTGCTGACTGGACTCTCCTTCTTCCAATGGAAGAGCCTCCAAAAGCTGGCCACCAGCAAGCACGCCACCACCAGACACCCCATCAGCAACTGCACCACCAGCAGCACTCACAGCAACAGCACTCCCACTCCTAGCACCAGCACTCACCATTCCTAGCACCAGCACTCCCAGCACCAGCACTCCCACTCCCAGCACCAGCACTCCCACTCCCAGCACTAGCACTCCCAGCAACAGCACTCACACTCCCAGCAACAGCACTCACACTCCCAGCAACAGCACTCACACTCCCAGCAACAGCACTCACACTCCCAGCAACACCACTCGCAGCACCAGCACTCCCACTCCCAGCAACACCACTCGCACTCCCAGCAACATCACTCCCCTGAACAGTACGTTCACTCCGACGCGTACTCGCACGAGTAGCACTCCCACTCCCACCAGCATCACTCTTCCCACGCTTTGCGGGCATACTTCCAGCACTCACAAAAAACAGACAAGAAATGTACAGCCAATCACACGAAACACTTCCACATATAAAACAAGACAAAGATATAAACAAAACAACAATGGACAAAGCTCACCCAATACACAACAAGTCTCTCAGTCAATATGCAAATCTTCAATCAGCCAGCTCTGTGCGTCTCTCTCTCTCTCACTCCCAACAACACAGAGAATGATTAGCAGTACACGTTGCCTTTAAATATGGCGCGCTATCCAATACATGCTTGTTTCGCCTGATTCAGCAAGATTTGTGATTGGGCAACCTAACAGCACCCCGCCACGCACGCCGATACACCTGTGTGTGATCGGCTAATCATCGTGAGAGTGGGCGGATTTGTTTTCAGGTTGATTTTGAATGTATTCGGCACTTACTGCATACGGAGAGGAAAAATCGCCAATAACATGCCTAATCGGTAAGCTTGCCGATTTCACATAATCGACGCTTACTGCATGAGGCCCTTAGTTGCCTAATTCCCTGGCTCAACACATGACTGCTTCATACAATTCCTCCTGTTTCAGAAATTATTCAAAGTCGCCATCCTCAAATGGAGTGGCTTCTTGGTGTGCATATTAAGGTTCATTTTTCTATAAAGTAATAAAAGGTATCACCTAATACCAGGGCTGTATTAACAGCATTATAGCCCTCACGGGCAAAGCAGCGCACCGGGCTCTGCCTACACAACCACTCACAGGAATAAAAATGTAAATTATCAATGAAATAAACTTATATTTATTGGTATCTCCACCAAAAACGTTAATTGCCTCCCGCGAATCCGTTATAATATTCTGCTTCCATAACATTGCAAGCAATAAAAACGGCAACATTTCTCTCGCGAATGCAGACATGCCAACTCTCCGATACAAGTCGTAATTTTTCTCCTTCTACCGAGTTAGCGGGAGATTTGAATGTTGAGGCGGGTGATCGGAAAATTAGTGTTAAATTCTGGTCTGTGCATAGATTATCATGGGGCCCCTATGCTCGTTGGGCCCCCGGGCAACTGCCCAGCGTGCCCATGCGTTAAGACGACACTGCCTAATACTGAAGTATTCTGCACTATAAAGTAACACAAGGTTTCTTAATTCAGAAGCTCTCCATGATAAATAATAATGTTTAATGTTTGTCATTTTTTTACAGGAGACAGTGGCTATCTATTATGCCCATGATTACTACTGTACTCATGCCAATTTTTCATCCTCATAATGTGCAAGAGGGAATGTTATATTCTGCACATACAGTACAGCTACAGGACCATACTTGTATTGAAAGAACTTCTGGATTTCTAAAAATTTATTATTGAAGCCTTAATCACACAGGAGGAGACCTCATGTATGAACCAGATTAAGGGCCTCATGCTATAAGCAGCGATAAACCACTTATCGCCAGCTTATAGCCAAAAAAGCCGACAGCGATTCAGTAAACCCGATAAACCGGCAATAAGAGGCAAAATCGGCTGGGTTTTTTTCCCGAAAAAAATAAATCACCAGATGCGCAGCAATAAGCCACTTATCACCGCTTATCGCCAGCTTCTCAAACTCGCTCAATTCTAGTAGCCCTGATCAGTTTATTGCTGCTGATTGCCGCTCTAGAATTGAGATTTTCTCTCCAAATCATCCTGCCTCAAAAAGTTGGCAAGAAGGTGGTGAGAAGCTGCCGAGAAGCGAAAAGACGGGACTTGATCGGATTGATGCCGGGAGACTCCGGAGTAGATACACATTAATACCAGCACCGGAGACCGGTGGCATGAATCAGATGCATTTGCAGGCAACATCATTACCGTAGCAGCTAACCGCCAAGATAATGAAGGAGTTAACCACCAGTGCCATGCTTATTGTTGGTAGCAAGGGTGGGTGAAGGTGGTATTTGGCCCTTGGTGGGTGTTTAGGCCTTGCGGGGGGGGTTGCGGGTGGACTTAACCCCTTCATTACTTTAGCGGTTAACACGCTACGGTAATGATGGGGTTAATCCCTCCCACTACCCACCCGGTAGGCCTAAACATACATCCTTGGGGCTACTATCCCCTTCACCCATCCCCACTACCCACAACATACCAAAATACACACAACAGCCCTACTACCCACCTCTAACCCCAATAACCATAACAATATTTAATAAACACCAATACACAACCCACCCACCCCCTGTGCCCCCACATAAAACCATTATTTATTTTTTTAGACACAGGATTAATACCCCAGGCCGGCAGGGTCCCTGAGTGGTCCTCATGGGTGTCTGGTGTCTGGTCCCCAGGTGGTTCCCACGGGTGCCTGCGGGTCCTCGGATGGTCCCCATGAGTATCTGTGGGCCTCCAGGTGGTCTCCGTGAGTGTCCGTGGGCCCCAATGGGGTCCACAGGTGGTTTCTTGCGGGTGTCTGTGGGTCCTTGGGTCGTCACCACGGGTGTCTGGGGGCCCTCAACTTTTAAATATTATTTAATTATGTATTTTGTTAGCTACTGGTTTAAATTGGTGTTGTCTAGTGGTTGTATTAATTAATTGTTGTGTTGGTTAGGGCTTTTAGCTATTAAATTAACTTTTTTGGCTAGTGATGTGATTTATTTAATTGATTTGTTAGTGGTTTTATTTATTTAATTGATTGGTTAGTGCTTTTACTTAGGTAATTGATTGGTTGGCTAGTGCTTGTAATTTGTGTATTGGGGGGTGTAGACGGACGTTCACAGAGGTACACAATTGGAGTCGTTATAATGTGAAATTATAATAGGCTTTATTGTGCCTTTTCCTTTTCATCAGGAAATTATCCAAACATAGGGGGGAACAAAGCTTCCATTCACTTGCGAGTATTTCTAGTGAATCCTTGCAATTAGTTCACATCTCCATTAGTTAAGCATTTCTCCCATCCCAAACACATAGCATGGAAATAAGCAGATATAAGCAGTCTCTTAATAATGAAAGTCTTATCTGTTTATCAGCTGTAGAGTAAACTTCTCTGCTCTCCTGGAACCGCACCCGTGCGTGCACAGAAAAATACCAGCATCCAGGTTTAGAAGTCTTATTGGGTGTCTTGCAATCAGCTCTGCTGGGTGGCTGGCAGAACACAAGACATTGTGGTGTCTCCAAAGGTCAGCTCTCAGTCAGAGCTAAAGAGACTCACTTCCTGTCTCAAAGGCAGGCTTTTTGTAAACAATCTAATCAGGCAAGTGATGTTTAGTAATTAACTACCACACTGCTAGATTAAAGGAACATTACTGAACAGGGATAAGTCCCCTGTTACAGGGGGTTTAGGTGCTTGTTGTATAGGTTTTATTATTGGGTATTTTAGACACTCATGCTTTGGTATTAGGGTGACCATTGACTGCTATAGTAGCTTATCATGCCCATATTATATGGGTATGATGTACTACAATGGCAATCAGTGGGTATAGTGGGTCCGGGGTGGGTGGTTAGGACTCCCGAGTGGGTAGCGGGGGAGGGTAGGTTAACCCCTTAATTACTATAGTGGTTATTAACTGTTAAGGTGATTAAGGGGCTAGGGCCTTTAGATTGTATTTTTTCTGTATTCTTTCTGGCAATGGAGAACATGGCACTGTAGTATGCTGACAAGGACATCCTTCATATTGCTTGGGGTAAGTAGAACAGTTTGTATTTACTCTATTTATGCTGCCTGGCTAATGTTGTGTCTAATAATGGACAAATAATCTATTATCCATATCTAGATAATAGTTATTTTGCCCTGTACTGCATGTGTTTGGGGGTGGGGGGGTGGGGAGGGAGGTGTATTTATTGAAATGTAGGCCATGTTTATTTTTTTTAATACAGGAATTGTACCGTAAGCCAGCGGGGACCCACGGAGACCACCCAAGGGCCCCCAGACACCCATGGGAACCACCCAAGAGCCCCCAGACACCTGTGGGGATGACCCAGGGACCCCCAAACACCCGCAGGGACTACCTGTGGACAGCCGCGGGGACCACCTGGAGGCCCACGGACACTCACAGGGACCACCCAAGGGCCTCCAGACACCCGTGGGAACCACCCGGAGTGCACTGTGGGGCCCCGGACACCCACAAGGACCACCCGGGGACCCCCGACAGCCTGGGGTATTAATCCTGTGTATAAAAAAATAATAATTTTATGTGGGGGCACAGGGGGTGGGTTGTGTATTGGTGCTTACTACATATTTAAATTTAAATGTTATGACTAGTGTAGATGAGCAGGGGGTCTCCGGAGCAGAACCGCATTGATTTCAGGTCCGGGGACCCCTTGCTTCTCGAGATACAGGCCCCGTTATGGGGTGCCGTATCTCCTATGCATGTAAATGTCCTGCGTCACGTGATCGGGACATTTCCATGAATAGGAGATACCGGACCCCATAACAGGGTCTGTATCTCGGGAAGCAGGGGATATCCAGACCTGAAATCAACATGGCTCTGCTTCGGAGACCCCCAGCTCACGTACACTAGGGATAAAATTTAAATTAAAAATATTTTTTTTACAGCGATTTTGCGCAGGAGAGACGTCTCTCTCTCTCTCTGCAGCAGAATCAGCTCGCCGGGTGAGCCCTTTTCAGAGGGCTGATCATCTCGTCGCCGGCTACTCGCCATTTTAGCAAATGTTGCTATCACTGGTATTAGGGCCTTTCTGCATACCGTGATAGCAACGCTGATAAAAATGCCGATTTAAAAACCGTGGTGATTTTTCTATCAGAGTTTACTGCATGAGGCCCAAAGTGTGTGTTATTGTAGGTTTGTGCTGTGTGCTGCACACTTAAGCAAAATCAAGATGAATGCCGATGCACGAGTATTTAATAGTCATGGAACAGGAGTATCTTGCAGACTAACAAGATGAACATTTGATGCATGTTTTGTGAAACTTCTTCTGTCCAACATAAATCCAAATATAACATTGTGTTTACTAACTTAAAATTATTTTTGAATTTTTTCAGTATTACACACAGAAAAACAGCCTACCCAATAGTACTCTCATTAAGGCTTTCAAGGCACTAATATGCAGCTGACTGCTAACAAGCTGCATTTACTGTACATCCTGCGTGTGGGTCCTGACAGTATCAGGAGTCAGATTTACACACATGGCTGATTTTGTGCCTTTAGAATATCAAATAGACATATCCCTAGTTTTATTTACAGTATGTGTTTATGCTGTCTATGGTAACACTTGAAAAAGAAATTGTAATTATATTACCATACCAAAGTAAATATATGTGCCTGTGTGACCTATTGAGGCTCTCTCTTAGGCTGGGGCCATGGTGCTGCAGACCGTGCGGACGCTGAGCGATCAGGCTGCCTTAAGGCAGTGATCGCATCCATGCGGCATACAGGCGTGGGCGCGTGGAAGCGGGAGGGGGCGTGTGTTGGGCACAAAATCAATTGAAACTGATTTCTTGGCGCAACAGGCTGATCACGTGAGAGGTTCACCCAATGAGGGCAAACCAGCTCCATGACGCCCCTAGGCACACCCTCCATGGTCCATCCACCATGGCCAGGGAAAGCACCCGCTTGACGCGGGTCACTTCCCAACCTCTGCACGCCTCCGCGTGGGCGAAGGCACCATGGCCCCAGCCTTATGCGTACTTTTCCACGCAGAGCAATGAAAGCTGCATTATTGTATTGTAAGATTCGTTAGATGGTGTGCTTGTTGATGAACTTCAGGAGCTTTTACCTTCCTCATTACTCCCTTTTAATGCCATCATCTCGCATACATTTTCAAGACCGTTAACTTATTAAAGCATTGTCATATACTGTGGGTGGTAAAACCTCTGATGGCGCTGAGGGTAAATGGCTGGAACAGAAGTCTTGTGCTGAGGTGTCTTTGGAATGGCTCAGAGAGGGAGACAAGAGAAATACAAGCACCACTATGGTGTATTACCCTTTAAACAATGTGAGACATATGCATAGAAATATGGTGCATTTAATGGTTAAAACAATTGTTAATACAATTGATGTAAAATATGAACTGTAAAATAAACAGTTGATGATCTTCTGTTAATAAACGAATTGAGGGCTTCCCAGCACTTCGGCCGAAAAAAGCCTTGCTGCTCCACCAGGTAAAACTGAAATCCTACTCACCGTCCTGGAGTAGGACATGTGCATTGGTACGGGGTCTTTAACCAGGGCTGGCCATCTGCTGCGGGTTGCTGGACGTGCTGGAAGCGTGCGGGGAGGTTTCAGGAATACTCGTGTTCTCAAACAACAGAGTGGATAGCGCGCGTCTCCTCCGCTGACGTCACTGCCGGATTGGCTCAGCTACGGTGTCCCTGGATGGCCACAATACCTTCTATTGTGGCCATCCAGGGACACCGTAGCTGAGCCAATCCGGCAGTGACGTCAGCGGAGGAGACGCGCGCTATCCACTCTGTTGTTTGAGAACACGAGTATTCCTGAAACCTCCCCGCATGCTTCCAGCACGTCCAGCAACCCGCAGCAGACGGCCAGCCCTGGTTAAAGACCCCGTACCAATGCACATGTCCTACTCCAGGACGGTGAGTAGGATTTCAGTTTTACCTGGTGGAGCAGCAAGGCTTTTTTCGGCCGAAGTGCTGGGAAGCCCTCAATTCGTTTATTAACAGAAGATCATCAACTGTTTATTTTACAGTTCATATTTTACATCAATTGTATTAACAATTGTTTTAACCATTAAATGCTCCATATTTCTATGCATATGTCTCACATTGTTTAAAGGGTAATACACCATAGTGGTGCTTGTATTTCTCTTGTCTCCCTCTCTGAGCCATTCCAAAGACACCTCAGCACAAGACTTCTGTTCCAGCCATTTACCCTCAGCGCCATCAGAGGTTTTACCACCCACATCTTGCATATCTGGTTGGAAGATCCCAGATAAAACCTCCACGGCAGCTCCAGGACTACCTACTCTCTAGGACTGTATCCCAGGTTTTGTTTTTCCTGTTTGTTCAATATTGTTGCACTAGCGCTTGTATACACTTATTTTTTACACATTGTCATATACTGTAGCATCAAAACATTTGAAACACGTGAATCGAAGTTAAGGCGAGTCAAAGTTTAGTGAATCTTGGTCTTAATTTTGTGCTACCTCTCTAGCCACTTATTAACAGTAATAATAATTGGTGCAATACAAAAATGTAGCTACCTTTAATTGCCCTCTATCACCCTGCCAAGTTTTGTAATATTCAATTCAGGAATTTATCCAATGATGGAATGTAAGTTGTACTGTAACGAAAAAGCAGAAGATGAATGAGTTATGAGTCTTAATTATAGTTCATGGAAGCAGTTATGTATGGTCCAGTGAGTCCCACTTCAATATTGCTTTGTAGCATAACTCATCTCCCTTTGCATATTGATTTCACCTCTCACCTTAACAAGAAATACAGAAATATTCAATATACAAAATGGCAAACATTAAATTGTCTTCCATTTGCCTATTTACCAATGCATTCTCAAAAAGACTAAACTGTTACATTGTTTGAACAACAAAGATCTACAGGTTTAGTCAACCATGGCACGGATTTATTTCAAATAATGTATCAAGTGCCCATTCAAACTTGTAATAAATATTTTAGGTATTTAAACTTTTTAATTTGTAGCATCTGCCGGCGTTTTGAACTTAAAGCCAAAGAGAACTATTCATTAGGAATGGAACATTTAGATTAAATATGCAGTTTAAGTATGCTTTTATATGCTTTAATTTTCCAGCTATGATCTCGTAAACTAATAGTGACTGTGCATTTTGGCAAGTATACCAGTTAATGTGAAGTGTGAAGAACTACAAATGACTGCAGGGGTATGTTCAAAGTCTTAGCCAAAGGAAAAAGGTTGATTTGTCTATCTCTAAGTTCAATATTGTGCAATGAAGACAGTTCCGATAGAAGGCAGCTGAGTCAATACGGAGGTCTTCCATAGTACATGCCTGTTTCTGTCTCTCAATTATACTAATTACAAAATGTCAGTAATAAAAAAGATTGCCGCAATTTCTGGTATTTAGCATAAGGCATACCTGTATTGTTGAAAATAAACACCTAAAGGGGGGAAGTTGTGATCATTCTCTTTTAAATCAGAGATACTCAACATCTTATATAGTACACATCATGTCAACGGTCCCTTTGAACTCAAGACATGTTTTAATTCCATGTACATGATAATTTTTAAGAGGTCTTAGACTTTGGCAAGTACCAAATTGTCAAGTCACAACTTTTATTTTAGTTGCATTTTTTTTGTCTGTACAATTCTCATCAGTCTCCCTCTCTTACTGTAACACCAACCTGAACTAAACTATCCTACTTTCTTATTTACATACTAATCTTACTGTACATATCTATCTCTCCTCTTTCCATTATTAAAAACGCACTTTTTGTATTAAGAACTTATATTTGCAAATGTGGACGATTTTCATGTATGGGCAAAGTCCACCATTTACCAGTTTCTGCTCTTCCCTAAAATTATATAAAACAAATATATAATCACTGCGCTTCTCCATATAAGGAGCATGCAGCTAGTGAAGGAATTGGCCATACAAATGTGCAAAACAAAAAGTGAATTCCTGCGCTTCTCCCTTTGGGATAGCAATCAATGGGGAATATATATATATATATATATATATATATATATATATATATATATATATATATATATATGTATGGTGTAAATACCTATAAGAAAAAAGGAGACTTTTGGTATACATCCTGTGACCAAATAATGCCAAGCCTCCTAACCACGTCAAGGTAAATCTCTATAGCAGGTCCCTACGCTAAATGCATACTAGTGTTATAAATAAAAATAAAACATTTCTTTTGTTGGACTTGGAATTAGAAGCCAAGGCCAACTAAATTATTTGTTGCACACTTCAAAAAAAAAGTGATGGGAACTCCTACTTAAAGTATGACAGTAATCATTCTATAGCTTGGCTGGAATATATTCCTTTGGAACAGTTCTTGGGATTGAAGTGAAATAGTTCAAGGGACATTTCATTTCTCAAGTCATCAAAGGTATTAAAACATAGCTTTCTTGAAAAGGGGTATATCAAGATGTGGTAAACAAAGCATGTAATTGAGGTATCAAAGTGCAGAGATCCACGCTACATAAACCAAAGGCTAAAAAGGTCAATATGGGAGCTACTAAAATCCATAGTTGCATTACCACCCTAAATAATTTCGACTAAAAAATTAGGCACATTATTAGTAAACAGTAAGACCTTCTAAAGATGGATTAGGTTTAAAAAGATAAAATAGGTGATAAAGCTGAGGTTATTGTTAAGAAAAATCTACTAAATATTTACCTTCTCGTTTATTAAAATATTCAGCGGAAAAAATATGCAAGACTTTCTTTAGTAAATATATTGGTAACTTTTCTTGCACTATGTGGAAATACATGACTAGAGATAAAATAGTTTTAGCAAAAAGTGTAAAATATGAACATACTGTAATGTCCAAGATTTTATTAATTGTAATTCCAACTTTGTTTTTTGTATTATAAACTGCCCATTTTGGTTGCAATACATTGGTAAGACGATCGGGCCGCTTATAGTAAGAATTTGAGAGCATGTTAGTGGGATTAAATTGTATTTAATTTAGCACATGAAGGAAATATAGTAGGAACCCTGCATGAACATTTTAGACTTTCACAAAAGCATTCCAATGGGCTTAAAATATAAAGAACTTGCGTGTATTACCAAACCAGTAAGTGGAGGAAATAGAGATTTTTTTTTTTTACAACAATGTTAAGTATTTCATTTTTTTATTTCTATTTCACTCACTTCCATTTTTTGTAATTGTGCTCATCATACTCAACGTACAACTCTCTCTACAAGAGCTGTTTTCTACAGTAGCTCACTTACACAGTGATGGTCAAATGGAATGAGTATTTATGAAATGTCTTCCCACTGAACCTGACATTGGTAATAACTTAAACGTTTTAGTTATTACTAATCCCTTTACGATATATGCTAAAGCATTTCCTTTAAAGGCTTCCACTGTAGCAAACATTTGTGGGGAAAGAAAATTTTATCCATCATTGATTACAAAAGCATATGCATTCTGACAAAGTTTTAGGTTGTAGAGATCAGGACCCATGACTACTGTACTTCAAGGTAGAAGTGCTGGATAGCTCTGATGCTGCAGCATACTTTTGAGCTCTACCTTCTGTTGCCACTCAGTGCCTGTTGACACTCAGTCCAGTGGACACTCCCACTGGTTTCTTTAATGCAGACAACTTCGTCTTCCTGGTTGCCAGATCAAAGTCATTTTCCCATTGCTGTCTGACAGTCTCTCATTCATCTGACCTGTTTCCTGCCTGAACATGTTTGCTGTACATCTTGTCAGCACTGACTTTTGGATTTGTTTCCATACAGTACAACACTGCATCTGAGTTTCATCCTGGTTCTGTGAGCACTGATACTTCCAAGACTGTACCCATGTTTGTACCTTCTGAAATGGTCACTAGCATGGACAATGAATCTGTAAATAATTTGGAACCAAATGTGGTGATAGTGACACCTTTACAAAATACATAGGAAGGTTTCAGCCAGCTCAACATCAACTGCTGAGGACATACAATCCTGATAGGAAGCTTTATATACCTGTAACATGTTCTGTATTTTCTGGTCTATCTCTCCTGCCTGTCATGTAACTCCTAGCAGTCTAGGCTATGACAGGTTAATCTATGGGCTTTTTGACCCCCCTCAGGCCCCTCTTACGAGGGACAGAAGTGTGGTGGTGATTCATGGCCTGTGTAAGCCTATCTGGTATAGGTACATATCTATACCTATCTGGTATAGGTAATGAGCCAGCCCCTTCTGTTTCCTCCTAGGAGGGAGTGGCAAATTTAGTTCAGTCCTGCTCTGGAGGTGAAAGAGAGAGCAGTGGAGCTGTAAGCCTCTCCCATGTAGGGATGAGTGTGCTCAACCCCAGCCTTTGGGCTGGGGGAACATCTAATTCAGCCACAGATGCCCTGTAAGACAAGGGGCTATCACCATCCAGAGGCCTGGGACCTCTAAGACTCTGCATCACTGTAAGGAAGATCTGCAGTGGGTGCATGCCATTCAATAAAGACCCTTGTTATTGCACTCCTGTCTAAGTATCAGTCCTTGGGCAGGAGGGAGACATATGCAATAGTGGGGGCTGATTTCTGGACACCCTGGAACCCACTATGGCTGGAGGCGCTAACACCATGAGAAGAACTACAGAAAGAACCTAAGTCTGTCCTGATCTCCATACCATCGCAGATTCAACTCACTCTCCGGATCCTAACAGGTAGCAGAAGCTGTGCATCTCCCACTGGTGGGGTGCGGGGGAGGGGGGGAACAGTGCTACATACCCCACATATGATAATGCACCAATCAATCACTAATAGTTCTATGGAAATGTTTGACTATACTCTGGCTGGTACAAAGTGACCCAAAGTAAGGAGGGGTGTTACACTAAATTTCACAGTTTTTATCATTTTTTGCCAATCTTCCAAATGATTATGCTGACCAATTACTTATGTTTAAATAACTGCTCTGTATCTCGTATAAGTCTGCATTTTATGTTTAGAATTTGTATTCAAATTAAATTTTTTAGGCTATTCAGACCTGTTGATATTTAGTCGAGGTCTAGGAATTCAATTTAAACTTGGTATAATTCTTGCACTTGCAAATGTGAAAGATCCATCTCTCTACCTTCTTTTAGTCATTCTTTCTGTATACTGGACAAAACAGTGGTTTTTAAGGCATTCGTCTTCACGTGAGAACGTTTCTGTACAATGATGTATCTCTTAAAAGAAAATTGAATCTTTCTAAAACACAAAATAATACAGAGCACAAAAATTGGAAATACTTCAATATGTAGATTTGGGACAGGTTGGCAGAATGTAAAATGTTATATGCCAATAACTAAGCTTATAGTCCTGGTACTTTAATGTCATGTAGGATTAAATATAATTTAACAAAAGTACAGTAGATTGATTGATGGTGGAAAGGTTTGTGTTATGTGTATGTGATATGAATAATAGCTAGATATACTATTTTTTTAAGTGGATAACTGTGTTTTTTAAAACAAGTAGGACTTTTAAGCTAATAACCCATTCAGTGCCCTAATGATGTACAGCATATGTCGTGAAAAGTGTCACCCCAGAGGGCCTTATGACATATGCTGTATGTCTTGCCCATTTTCCCATTTGCTCATTTCTAGGGACTGTTCACGATGGGCGCTCCAGGCATGAACTACACTGAAGATGAGAATCTTCCCATACCGCTTCACTTCCTGTGTGACCGACAGAACCCAGAAGAGCAGTCACATTATTTGTCAGTCCCAGAGGGTCCATGACCACGGAGGTTGCAGGACCCTCTAGCACTGAAGGGAATACATGAAACTGAGTAGTACTCTCAGTAGCATGATTACCATTATAGTTTGATCATTTTATTGTAGTAAACTAAGCGTACTCATACTGTATTATTAAGTCATAGCTATAACATAAAAATTTCAAGTGCTCTCCAGCATTCTTTTGATCAGAAACTCACAAATTGCTAATTTACAGAATGGTAAAAGGTTACCCAATATATATGTTTCTAATGATAGGGCACCTGTCATTACTTATTTCAATCAATCAATTTATTTGTAATAAACTAAATCAGGGTTTCAGCATACTGTACCTACACCTGCTCACAGGAATGAGTGAGGCACAGGTGTGCTGAAACCTTCTTAGAGTAGGAATGTCCGCAGAAGGCCAGACGGTCTGTGTGTTGGATGTGCTGCCACTTGTTTCTGTGCTGTGCTGTCTGCCCCTGACACTAAGGGCCTTATTCAATATTCTCTGAATCAGTCGATCATTGAAAACTGCTTTTGAGTTGAATGGCAGTTTGCCCCCACTTTGCAGAATACTGAATCTAAAGCATTGATCCTATTATTGTGCAAAATGTGTAATTTAGGCTCTGCATCACTTTTCATCAGTGTATCAATGTGCTTTTTTTCAATTATGCTCTGCTTGCACCAGTGAGCCATTTGGAGAGTGGTTTAAGAAACATATAAGGCCGGATACATCAAGCTCCGTTAAATGTGTGTTAATATCTAGTTCCATTAAAAAGCAACAATGTGCCTTAATGCTGTATCTCGAAAATAAGTAGGTATATATCAATATTTCTAACGTTGGAAAAAAGTGCAATGTGCCATGGAAAATTGTGTTATATGTTGTGATAAATATCGCATTGTCGTTAAAATGGCAGCAAAGTAACGAAATGGTCCTTAAAAGGTGGCAAAACATTGCAAGACTATCATATCTAGCAAACGATATACAGTAAGCCAGTGTTTTCATGACACATGCTGGCAGTGCTGTTGGGAGTTAGAGAGAATACACTAGGCTACAAGGAGTTGGAGGTTTTATTTTGCTATACAAAAACCACCAAAAGAGAATATACCGCTCTGTGATATAACAAATAATCATCAGTGTTGGATATATAATATCTATATTAACCTAAGTACCAATTTGGTACTGGATGCAATCTGAGTGCTGAACTGAAATCTATTTTCAAGGTTTAGAGGGAAGGCTGGTGTTAGCAACCAGTTTCTAAAAAAGAAGCACTCTAATAATGCACACCATGGTTTATTTAAAACTTAACATTTATTATGTCTGCTATTAATACTTTAGAGCACATGTGAACAAATAAAAAATTTTTATTTAGTTTTATTTAATTTTCCTTAAAACATTTGTGAGGAGATAAGTGAAGAAATGTAGTGTGCCTTTGGTGTGTCTGATATCAGAAATTTGCACATAACACCAAGCTTAATGATATCTGATATCAAACACTTGTCCAGAACTGGGTCTATGGCGCTGTTTTACTAGTAACCCACCAGCAAATGAATGAGAACCCACAATACCACTATGATGAGAGACCGAGATCTAAATATCTAAATATAAACGCTGTGACTAACACAGCACAGCTCTAACGTCACTGTATAATTTTACTTCTTCTCTGGTCACTACAAGTCAGTATTGATAAAATAAACAAGGAGCTGGCTATCTAAGTGTAACGGGTATTCCCCCACCCAATCGCAGATTATAGTGTGGGTGCGGAGAACGTACAGTGTTACCGGCGTGTGGTGCGTTACCTGTTGGCTCACAGGTGGGCTGAGCTTCCGCCACGGGGAACCGGGGGCAATTATGATATTATGAGTAACCACTTACTCGGTGCAGCGCCTCCACCTGTGATAGCTCCCACCAGAGGGGGAGTAGTTCCTCGCAGGACAAATACAATAATCACATACACTGTATGTATAATAACCAATACCTTTTACTAACGTGCAAAGCAAACATGTAACATCAATACCACAATAACAGGTGTCCCTCTCTAGAGGGAAAGCAGGACGCTTTCCCAACACCAGGTGATCCCACCCAGTGTCCATAGAACCCCCACCCAATGTCCCGCACTCTGGCAGAGAGAGGCAATAGGTGACTGCGCAGTCACTATTATACTAAGGCCCCATTGGTGCACTTGTGTATGTATAGTACCTGCCGAGCACTCCGGTGCTCGGAGCAGCAACAGCTTCGCAAAGGATCAGTCGTTCTGGGATCCCATCTGATCCGGTCCGTGAATCCTTGCTTGGGGTCCCCACAGGGGCGATCCCACCCTGGAGATAGTCTCTGGTCTCTGGGTACCGACTTGAGCCCAAGTCGTCTCTCGTGGAGCGCAGCGTCCGCTGTGTCCCTGTCTATCACTGGCACTACGTGACACGGTCCCTAACCTAGGGCCTGTCCCTGTTGAACCACAAGCTGGGGAATGAGGACCTACCTGGGACCTAAGGGGTTAATGGCCTATCCCGTCCCCCTAGCTCTTCCCGGTCCGGACTCTAACTAACTATTAGCACTCGCAGCACTTGCAATAACGCGCTACAACCTACTCGCTACCTGCAGCTAACGTACTGAACTAACACTGTGCCTGCCTGTCAGACCTCACGGCACTGACAGCCGTGACCCTGACAAGACAGCACACTGACACTAAGGGCAGCGCCCCTATCTTGGGCCGTCCCTGATCAATTACCCACTAACCTGGTGGGGAGTTGGGGTCTACCTGGGGTGTGGGTACCTATCTGAGTGCAGGAGCTGCACTCGCTCCCCGCACCCTTCCTTCCCTCACAGCTTCCCGGCTCCAACTGACAAGCATGCTGCAAACCCGCGAAAATGTATCTACTTGCCTGCCTGGAGATCCTAAGCCCTATTGGCTCCCTGGCATCACGTGGGCGCGCAGAGGCTCCTGGGACTCGTAGTCCTACCTAGAGCCTTCCCTGGTAGGCTAGGGCTTCATGGGCTTTCTATTGGCTGTCCTGCACCTGCGCAAGCTATCTGGGGCTGCCTCACTGTTTCCCTACTCTGCTCCGGCACTCGCGCGACTCTAACTGACGCTAGTGCCCTTCCTGCGCATGCGTGATCACTGCGCATGCGCGAGTCACTGGGCAATGGCGGCACCCTTACCGCCCGGCTCCAAGAGCGCGGGAGCCCTGTGACGCACACGTCCCCGGCAACCCCCGAGCCGGGACCTGACCGCCCTCACCCCTGCGATCGGCGCGCGGGGCCGCCCTGGGACTCGGCGGTACCCGCGATCGCGCTCGAGGTGAGGGGGGTGCTGACACCTAAGGGGGACCTGGCTACATCCTCCCCCTGGTGAAAAACCCAATGCCCTCGCTTGGGGAACGACATTACTCGACATAATTTTACACAATGAAAAATTGCATTGAATAACCGGTACACTTAGCAGGGTGTCTTTAACCTCACTGAAACATGGCATAACACACTCAATAATACCCGAGGCCAGCTGGGTATCAGCTGCTTGCTGAGACCATTTGTGGGGTGCCCCTAACTGATCGTGTGGGGGTACCTCAATTTTATGTTGGTGAGCCTCCCCTGAGAATCTATTGGCGAGCACAGGGTTCTTACCATTCCCTCCCCCTGGTGGACAGAATAGTGGCATGTCTTTTAACCGGGCCTTTACCCGGTCATCCGCGGCATGGATGCGGTAGACCAGGAGGCCAGGACCTTTCCAGCGGTCCACTACTTGGTGGAGGGAGCGCTCCTTTTTGGGCTTAAAGGAAGCAGCTTTCCCTGAATCCTTCTCTACACAGTCTTTGTCCCTACTTACTTGTGAATCTTCCACTGGGAAGCAAGCAACTGGCAGAGTCTCTGTTTCACCCTGCAGGGGGTAAAGGGTAGATACCTTACCACTGCGGTGATTCGTGGTGGCAAACAGGTCCTCGGGGACGCTGTCAGTTCCCACCTCGGCTGTCTTGGGACCTGTCCACAACACTTCTGGGACAGTCCACTCTTGTCCTGAAACTCGGGAGCGTGGGATCCCAGTCCTGGGACCATTTGGGTTGGAGCGCGTGGGCTCTCACTCAGATCTGGAACCTTAATTCTGGCCTTTTTCACGGTCACCTCCATCGGAGCCTGAGGGGAGTTAGTATGTTCCTCACCACTCCGCTGGCTTGCGATGAGCTTCTCTTTATCTGGAACACGATCAGACAGGTACTGGTCCACTCGCACCACTGGACAGCTACCTTCTAGGAGAGACACCTCCGCCAGGACGCGATGCCGAGTGTAGCCATTCGCCCGGGTGGCCAGACTTAAGGAGCTACGTGCTCCGCGGTCACCTGGAGGCTCACACCCGACACCCCTGGGGCAGTCAATTCACCCTGGTCGTCGTTAGCAGTTACTGATCCCAAGCCTGGGACCGATGGTACCTCTGTAGTAAGCCGGACTGGATGTTGTAGGGCACACGGGCCCACAGCAGGGTCCGCAACATCTGGATACACCTCCTCTAGGGCCCACGGGCCCACAGCAGGCTCTGTATCCGCCGAGATAGTTGGTTCAATGACATCACTAGAGTGGTCCGCCGGCAGGCGCATCACCACAAACGGATGGTTGCTGGAATCAACAAAGGAAGATGAGGGTATAG
The DNA here is from genome assembly GCF_040206685.1 of Ascaphus truei. NCBI lineage: Eukaryota > Metazoa > Chordata > Amphibia > Anura > Ascaphidae > Ascaphus > Ascaphus truei. The sequence continues at coordinate 78,805,455 of NC_134484.1, forward strand.
ACACCTTACCCTGGGGTTCCGGAATCTGCTGGTCTGGGTTCTGGGGTTCCTGCTCTACCACTAGGACATCCCCTTTGAGAGGGTCCGGAACCGGTTCTGCAACATGATTTTGGACACACGGGCCCATATCAGGATGCACTGCAACTGAGGTAAGTGATTCTATATCTCCAGCTTCACTGGTGTGGTCCGCCGGCTGGGGCATCACCACAGCTGGTTGTTGGTTGCGGGAATCACTAAGTAACCTCTCCGTGAAGACAGACTTAACTTCAGCTTCACTCATAGTAATATAGAGGTCAGGCTCCTCCTCCTCCTCTGTCTCCTTGGTATCACCGCTGGGGTGGTTTGCCAGTAGGCACATCGCCACCGATGGGATTTCAACCACTTCCTCTGAGAATATCACGATCGGATCCTCCGCCTCTGCTGGTTCTGCAGGCTGGGGCATAATAGGCTTCAACAACCGGGCACCGCAACAATCACATAGGGGTCCCCACGTCAATGCCTCTCTAGAACAGTCACAGGTGGTACAGAAACATCGTATATACTGTTTTCCTTCCACCTCGGTTGGCTCGAGGCCTAGCGGGAACTGGGATAGATCGGCTCCCTGGACATAAGCTTCTTGCAGGCAGGTGCACATTAGTGCAAGGGCATCCACTCCTGGCACGTGCCAGAGCACATACACATTAGGGTGTACCCCATGACAGTCTATTACCTCATCAACGTATGGTTGAAGATCACAATGTTTGCTCCCCCTGGTGGAACGTGAAGATGGGGCAGCACACTCTTTCAAGGAGTGATTCTGGCTCTGCACTCTGTCACTCAGTTGGCGGGGGTGGGGCTTAGGTTTTCCCGCCGATCCCAGACAGTTTTCTGCAAAGTCATTCTGCGCCTTGAGCACGGTACCACGTGCACTCTGTTCACTTGGGGGAAGTTGCCATGGCGCTGGGTCAGCGTATACTAAAGGGTAACCCTCAGGGGGGCACCCGGGCATAAATAACGTGGACGGTGACTCGGACGGGCATATATCCCTTGAGAATGACACGACAAAAAGCAGCGATCTCCCCGTAGGCGTGGAGTCTGGGGCTATATCTATAAGAAGGGCGTGCTGCCATCCCGGGATTTTATGCATATGCTCATAGATCTCTGTCTCTGATATGTTGGCGGGAACGCCTTCTAAGGCCACCACACGGCGGGGACAAAGATTATTTATCCTCAAGGCCCAAGCGCTAGGATGTGTAAGAGTGTTTACCTAAGATTGGTTTAATAGTGCATTACGTGTATAGCAACATTGTGTCAGTCTATTGTAGCCAATGCAGGGTGTATTCGCAACAAAAAGCATGTTATAATTTTGCAATAGGACACACTCTAATGATAATACCACTTATCTATCTACATGCCAATAAGCCTTATTCTTTAGCATTGCCACTACCCACCAACAATTGAATTACTCCCACATTCCAATTACGCTGTATCTTAGGCACTAAATTAGAAGTAAAAGTATACAGTGATGTTAGAGCTGTGCTGTGTTAGTCACAGCTTTTATACTTAGATAGCCAGCTCCTTGTTTATTTTATCAATACTGACTTGAAGGGACCAGAGAAGAAGTAAAATTATACAGTGATGTTAGAGCTGTGCTGTGATAGTTTATATTTAGATATTTAGATCTCGGTCTCATCATACTGTAATGGTATTGTGGGTATTACATCTCATTAATTTGCTGGTGGGTTACTAGTAAAACAGCGTCATAGACCCAGTTCTGGACAAGTGTATGATATTAGATATCATTAAGCTTGGTGTTATGTGCAAATTTCTGATATCAGACACACCAAAAGGCACACTACATTTCTTCCCTTATCTCCTCACAAATGTTTTAAGGAAAATTAAATAAAACTAAATAAAAAAAATATTTGTTCACATGTGCTCTAAAGTATTAATAGCAGACATAATAAATGTTAAGTTTTAAATAAACCATGGTGTGCATGATTAGAGTGCTTCTTTTTGAGAGACTGGCTGCTAACACCAGCCTTCCCTCTAAATCTTGAAAATAGATTTTATTTTGCTATATTTGCTTTTTGTTGTATATCTGGTTGAGTTGTCTTGCCATATTTGTTGTCTGTCTGTGTGGGTGCCTGTGTGCTTGACTGTGAGTTTTTTTGTATTTTGGAAGTTTTTTGTCTGTATCTTCATATTTGTTGTGTGATTGTGTTGAGTAGTGTGTAGAGGGTCAGGGTGTGAAAGATGGAGGAGACTGGTGTGAGTGGAGGGAGTAGGAAGAGTGGAGGGAGTGTAAAGAGTGGTGGTGGTTGAAGGAGTGAGGAACGGAGGCCTGGAAGGAGTGTGAGAAGTGGTGGTGGGCAGAGGAGTGATGAGCGATGGGTTGATGGTCAGAGGAGGGAGGAGCGGAGGAGTGGAGGGAGTGAGTGAAGGAGTGGTGAGCACAGGAGTGGTGGGAAGGAGTTAGAAGGGAAGATTCAGTGGTCAGACTAAGAACATGCTAGGATAGGAGGATGAGGGAGGAGGGGATAGGAGAAAGGGATATAGCAGAGGGGCATGGGAGGAGGAAACAGGGAACAGTAAGAAGGCCCAGTGAAGAACATTTTTACAGTCTCCACAAACTAGAAAATATAAATTGAAAGAGTAAATGGCACAAAAAGCCACAGATAGAAGAGAGACAGGTGCCAGTACTCAGATGACTGTTCTATAAACATTGTATGAGAATTCTTTGAAGACAGTCATGCACTCGGACATAGTTGCAGGCATACCGGGACACCAGCAAAACAAAACAGAAGTGTAACCAGGTAATAAAATGTTCATTACATAAAAAATGTAATATAACATTTACTACGGTATTATTCACTAGTCACATAAATTTAATATGAAATACATGTAACATACATTATGTGACTGATCTAGTGATGGTGGGATAAGCGTCATTTACTTTTGCCAGGATTTCGGGAGTACATCTGATCGCCTCATGATTTGTCGGCTGCTCGCAGCTGACTCGCAAGTGTGTAGCAAATGGGAAACATTTAGTTTTAGCTTTGGTTGCAATACACTGCAGTAATGATAGGTGGCGCTAGTGCGCTAGTGTATCTTCAAATCTAAATGCAATGTAACCTATCACTTATTCCAGTTCATTTCATATGATATGATATCCCATATATTTAAATGTAACACACCACTTATTCCCCTAAAAACTTCAGATAACAACAAAGTATTTTTAAAAGTTGAAAATGGTTAATTAGATTACAGTAAATTACAGTTTAGAGATAATGCACAAATACTTTGTGAAAATACAATAATAGAATTTTCTTCAATTTTCTTCCAAATGTACAATCTTCTTTGACCGGCATCTTTTTCAGGCTGGCTATTGCACACTTTCACCTGTAAAATGAGAATGCCATATTAATCGAGAAGAAATAGATGCATGGAAGACAAGTACATTTACCCCGGGATCACTAGCACCAGGTGGGACAAAATTGTTGAATAAAATGAGGTTTATTCTGACAAGCCAGTAGACAAGACAAATACACAATAAAAAAAATACAATACTAACTGGGGACCTGGGGAGTAGACTATAGCCTCGCTAGGTGCAGGGGCCTGCTGAAAGTAGGTTTGCCTTGATCTGCTTCTCGTCCAGAATATCAGAGTGCTGAACACACAGCAACCACTCTGAAATATATCTCCAGTTGATCACCATCAGGATCCAAACTCGCTCTGGCTGGCAGTCTGATCGGAAGCGCTCCTTACATAGCCCTCGGTGGCTATCCTTTACATGGGAAGGAGCCACCGGACAACCAGAGCACAGATTGAGATTGTGCCACCAATGCCAGAGGAGGGGTGGGCAGAGGCAAATGAGCCTGTCCCGTGGTGACAGTGCGGCTGGGAAGTGGGGAATTCGAACTGGCCAATGGGAACCGTACCTATGGGGTTCAGACACTGCAACAGCTCCCCCTGGCAAGCCCTATACCACCCACAGGGTAGGCTCTCAGAGTCTGCAGGGAACAAAAGCTCTGAAAGCTCATCCCTGGTGGACCTGGTTGTCCACCCAATCACACATGCTGGCTGGGGGGAAATACAATGATATTGGGTGTTGTATATTATTTACAAGGTTTAACATAATTTTCCCCTCAATATCCACATAAATGATCCCGCTCAGACGTACCACCATTTGGAGGCTTGTTCCCCTAACGGGTCCAAACCTGTAAAATGTATCCAACATGCAAGCGTGCATAGGTGAATGAAAACACACAATCTTCATGGTAGCTGAGCGGGCACATAACACAAAAACAGTAGCCACCCTGCAAGCGGGCAGGGGCGGCCATAAACACATGGTTTTAGGGGTAGCTAGCCGGGCTTCACCTTTATTATATGAGGCCAGCTACCCCTTACCGTCACATCTCCCTCCTCAAGAAGAAGGCTTCGGGATAGTCACCCCATCAGGTGGCTCCACAAGCCTGGAAGACCTCGAGGTCCATTGGTCACTGGGTATGTCCTGTCGGGAGAGACCGGCAGCGTTGCCGTGCTCACTTTCCTTCTTGTGCTGGATAGTAAAATAAAGTTATTGAAGAGCAAGGCTCCAGCGTACCAATTTTCCATTTTCCCCTGGGACCCACTGCAACCAATATATGGGATTGTGGTCCATGATTACAGTAAAAGCCATCTAAACATAGGGCTGGAGCTCCTTCAGTGCTCAATGGCGCAGCATTCCTTCTCTATCGGGGCATAGCCCACATCCCGAGGCAGCAGCTTGCAGCTCAGCTAGATGATTTGGTGTTCTCCCCGTCCTCACCTCCCTGACTCAGCATAGTCCGATGCCATAGTTCGAGGCATCAGTCTGCACCAGGAACTGCTTTCTGTAGTCAGGAGCTGCCAGGATAGGAGCGCTTGCCAGAGTAGACTTGAGAGCCTTAATGCCCTCTCACATGCAGGAGTGCAGGCTACCAGATCCGAGAGCTGTTTCTTTGTTAAAGCAGTCATGGACTTGGCCAGGGCACTATACTGTGGGACAAATTTCCTATAGTAGCCAGCAGTACCATGGAAGGCTAAAACCTGCTTCTTAGTGTGGGGAACCGGCCAGTTTACAATTGCCTCCACCTTGGCTTGCTCAGGCTTGAGGTACACCCTACCAAGGTATAAGACCTCTGCCATGCAGACTTGGCACTTGGAAGGCTGGAGCGTGAGACCAGCTTCCCTGATCCTGTCTAGTGCAGTCTAGTCTAGTGTCTGCTACGTGCTGTAAATGAGTATCCCAGGAGTCACTGAACACGGCTATGTCATCTAGGTATGTCCATGCATAAGCCTGCAACCCCTCTAATAACCTGTTGACCAGGCGCTGCAAGGTGGCTGGCGCATTCCTCATCCTGAATGGCATGACTGAAAACTCATATAAGCCACTTGGGGTGAAAGCCGACTTCTCTTGCGCCTCCTGGGTCAATGAATTTGCCAATACCTCTGGGACAAATCCATAGTGGTCAGATACCTCGCCCCAGCGAGCTCATCTAAGAGCTCATCCATGCAGGAAATGAGATAGGCATCTGCTATGGTCTGAGCATTGAGCTGCCGGTAGTCCATGTAGAACTGGGTGGTTCCATCCTTCTTAGTCACCAGGACTACCAGCGAAGCTCAAGGGCCAGCATCTCCTCAACCTCCCCTTCAATGCTCTGCTTCCCCTCAGCAGAAACCCTATACATGTTTTTGTGGAGGGGTCTGTGATCCTCTGTGTTGACCGGGTGATAGGTTAGATGGGTCCTGCCCAGCTTATCCATAAACAGAACCCGGTACTGCTCTAACATATTTCTCGCTTGCTCCCGCTGGAGAGCTAAAAGTTGGGGACCAATCCCCATCTGCTCCACAGAGCCTCCCTGCAGGGCTTCTCCCAGGAGATCGGGCAGAGTTTGGCTCGTTGGATGTCCCAGCGGTGGGCTTCAAATAGCCAACGCCACTGGCGTATTCCTTCAGCATATTTATGTGGTAAATCCGGTGTCTACCTGTCTCTGGGTCCAGACTCACCACGTAATTGCACTCATTCATCTTGCCGGTGAACCGTGTATGGGACGGCCCAGGCAGGAAGCAGTTTGTTCTGCCGAGTGGGCTTCAGAACAAGCACTTGCTGCCCGGGGTTGAATTCTTGACTACAGGCACTCCTGTCAGACCAGCGCTTCTGCCTGGTATGAGCTGCCTGGATGTTAGGCTGTGCTAAACCCATGAGTCTCTCTAACTGGTCCCTGAGCTCTACCACATACTGAAGCATAGAGGCATCGGTATTGGTAGTCTCCCCTTCCCATCCCTCACCGAACAAATCAAGCGGTCCCCGGACACGGCACCCATATGTTTTTTTTCAACCTCATCTATTATGTAACTATGGTATGTAATGTATTTCAAGTAGTATTTTATCACCTACTTCAGGTTGGTTTAGCTCATCTTGCTTATGTATGTAATGGGCAATTTATTTTCCATTATATACAGTAGGTAGGCAAGATAGAGCTAATGCCAGCCTGGAGTAGGTGATAAAAAAAGTGCTGTTTTTCTGCTGTTAATCCTGTTCCGATAAATATTGAAACATGATGTAGGGCATGATAATACAGGAAAATGTAGTGCTATGACTATTTTTTAACCGATATGTAAAAAAACTACAATATTTCTAGAGGTGCAACGTTGATGTATTGCACTATAAATAACAAAAACATTTGGCGATAATACCACATTTTTAAGATAACAGAGCTTGATGTATCCGGGCCATAGAGCTGTTCAGACCAATATTATAATGAGATGTGTGAAAGTTTGTTTATAATTGGTGCAGATTTACTTTTTGTTTGTGTTCATTGAATCTGCCAAATTTACATTAACCTCTGCTCCTAAGAGACCTGCATGAAATTGGCACAAATTAAATATTCTGCCTGCATTAGGCAGCAAACGGTGTCATCTTGACATATATCCCCCTAAAGGCCCTGTTGCTCTATTGAAGGCTGTCACAATAACAGACAGGATACAGTTACCCACGGGACAATAGACTGACCTTAATACAGTTTGTTTACCTATTTTTCTGCAGTTGTTGAGAATTTGATCCAAAACTAATGAATCACATCTAATTACTCCACAGCAATCACTTCAAACTGGAAGGTGTTATAAGGAGGAGAGAAGAAGAACCATGGGAGAGGGAGAGATGAATAGAAAAATAAAGAGATAAAAGCATAGAACCGCATGGTTTTGCAGGTAGTAAATGTAATTCTTGTGATTAAAAAAAATTAAATAGGTAAGTTAGAAGTTTTCTGAACATCCCTGGTCTCTTTTTCTGACGTCACTCCTGTATCTGCCAATGACTAGCCTAGCAGCTGCAGTATTTTCTGTATGAAGTTACAGTACAGCAGAAGTTGGTGCAATAAAAGGCACAACACTTGTACGGTACTGTTCTCTTGTATCATTGTACAATTAAGCATGTTACCCTTATGTAATGGGGTGAGTTAGCACCCACTTCAAATGTCCTGATCTTTTTGTAAATCTTGTTAAATGGTGTACTGTATGGTACAATAGTTTTTCTATTGCTCTCATTCTTTCTTTTGAGGCCTCCAAAACTCAGGTATAAATGGCATTTGTGGAAAAAAAACTGCTATGGTGGCTCATTTAGTACTGGTAAAAAAGTGTTTCCTCTGCAAAATAAAGGGGTTATTCAAGATCAATATGGCCACTTAAAAAAAAAGGGAGGAAAGGGGAGCAGGAATGAAAGATCACATAAAGGCAGAGAATTTTGGCTACAAAACTAAGAGGACATACATCATAAGGTTTTATGTCCAATTTGCTGTAAGAATTTAGTTGCTGACTGGACAAGGAAGTCTATTCAGTGTCTGAGCTAAAAGTTCTAGAGCCTAAAGTTAAGAACACCAGATGCAGTTTAATTGTATAAATCTGCTTTCAAATAAAGCAGGCATGTTAAAGAGCCAGTCGTTGTGAGGAGACGCGTTAGGCCCATTCTATAGTGCCGGGCCGAATTTTAGTTGGCTGACGTCAGTCAGCCTTTCTATAATGGCGCCGCGCGCGCACGGCAAGGAGAGTAGAACCGGCCGACAGTGGGAAAGAAGAAAAAAAGGAAGAAATTGCGCCGCTACGCCGCTGAAAAGGTAAGTATATGAGTGTATATGTGTGTGTGTGTGTGTGTGTGTGTGTGTGTGTGTGTGTGTGTATGTGTATGTATGTACAACATATTAAAAAACTTATTTCAGGATTTATTTATTTATTTTAAAAACACACACATACATACACACACACACATATACACATACATACACACACATACATACACATGCATACACACAGTCGCACACAATATATACACAAAACATGTGCGGCACGTGCACGCGCCTTCGCACAGGCACGCGCGCGTGCACGGCCGCACACTCTATGTAACAGCCCTTAGAGGTGCCCTGGATGTCCGCAGCGTAGCTACAGAAGTTTGACCCCAAGTATCGCGAGACGCGACTCCGTGGCGTTACAGACCAGAAAGTGACCTCTGGGAGAGAAAGCCGGTGCTCCCCGGCATCCTTCGGATCCACAGAGATGGGGATAGCTGACAACTAGGATTCTGAAGGACCACAGCACCAAAGAAACCTTTAACACGCCTGTATTATAAGTTTTGAATCTAAGTGTACATTTTAAAGCTTATCTGTGAAAATCAATATATCCGTTTCTATCTGCACCATTGGATCCATTTACCTTTTTGTCTCCTATGACCCTGGGAGGAAGTTTGAAGTCCACTACAGTTATCATAGGAGTAAAAACATCCAAGCAGTTTACTGTTGAATATAAAAAAAAATTCCCATATAACTGTCTCTTATGCACATTTCACTTTATTTGCACTAAGAATTTTAAAGAATATATGATTTTAAATCTTCTTGCATATCACTGAATTATATGCAAAATTTATTGCATTCTGCACATATATTTGCACTTAATTTTAAGAGCACTCCCCTAGTTTTTTCTATACCAATCGCCTGTAAGAGCTGTGCAGGGAGATGCAGTTCTCTCTAAGCAGCTCTTTACAAACTGGAGGGATCTCACCAGGGTTGCCACCTCTCAGAGTTTTTCCCAGAGACTCCTGGTTTTAGGCATTTACCTCCAGGCTACAGGTTGCCATTGTCAATCTCCGGGTGGTAGCAAGGTGTGGTGTGGTAAGCCGGCGTCTCTGGCATTCTCTGTTATTTTCCTGCAATTCCCCCTCCAACTGCAGTGAACATGGCTGCGCGGCATCAAATAATGACCGCGTTGCCATGGCAACAGGATGCTACATGACGCTGCGCTGCGCCGCGTTGCCATGCAGTGGCTTGGTACATTAGGGGTTTCACATTAGGGTGTCAACTCCACCTCCTCCTTCATCAGTTACTTCCCCTAGTCCATCTCCTGACACAGTGGCCCTAGCTCTATTAAGATGTGGAAGACCACATCAAAGGGGGCCTAGTGAGCCTGTTCCTTCTGCTACTAATGAGAAAGAGACGATTTTTCTTCAATTTTGTGACATTTTGGCACCAAATACTGCATACAGTACATGTTCCTCCTCTTTCTCTGTTAATTCAGAAAAGAGAGAGAGGTGGAGGTGTGAGGGATAGAGAGAGCTGGAAACGTGGGGAAAGAGAGCAAGATAGGGGTATGGGAGCGAGAGTGGTGGAGGTGTGGGAGAGAGGTGGGGGAGAGAGAGAGGTGGGGGCATGCGAGAGAGAGGGGTGAGGGTGTGGGAGAGGGGAGTGAGAGAGGGGGAGGATGAGATAGATGGGAGAGATAGAGGGGGCCTCTCGCAAGTCCACAGACACTGGGGAGGGGGCACCCAGTGGAAGCTCTAGTCCTTTGCCCCGGGAAAGCTGTATGCAGCCATGGAAATAATTGCTGATAGTGGTCTGAAACAACTCCCCAGTTTAAGAGATATTCACTAGGGAAGTCCCAGTGATATTGGGGTGCCAAACATGGTAGCCAATAAGTGCAGGAAATGGTGCAAAAAAATTGTGTATGTTCCCTTCATTATCTTGTCAGTAAAAACAGTCCAAAGTTTGACACTGTGACACGAAATTCGTAGTTTATTTGCTGACCTGTGGCTGTGGGAAGCAGTACATAGGGAGGACTATAAGACCCCTGAAACAAAGGGTACAAGAACACGTTAGATTAATTGAGAAGGGTGATCACCCGGTCTCAAAGCACGCAACTCAGTGTGCTTTGGGAGACATTAGCAAACGTCCTGTAAAGGTATTGAACGTGTTGAATCCATGACCAGAGGTGGAGACAGGCTTAACAGGCTGGACAAAAGGGAAATGTACTGGATCTTTACACTTCATACCAGAGTCCCACAAGGACTCAACTCAGATTGGGATCTGCACATTTTTTTGTAAACGTGTTCATTCAAAGCTTGTTAATATGTTTTTTTTTTCTTTTGTCCACCCTTTCAAGTCCTTGGTATTATTTCCAATCCATCTCCCTTTCTCCCCCACCCAACCTCACCCCCCCTTTTTTTTTTCTCCCCCCCCCTTCTTTTTTCTTCTTTACTCCTCATCCTTTACAGAGATTTAACTATTTCATTTTTATTATATATATTTTATTTATTTTTTAGTTTATACAGAATCTCTATTTGTTAATAATCAGGAATGGATAGGATGTCTAATATATGATTAAGTTTATGATTTATGTATTTTTATTCCATCACTGTCTTCTAGGGGCTTGAACAGTGAAGTAAGTGTGCTTTCCAGTCCACAGAGCGTTAATTCCTCAGAGAAGCCAGCAGCAGCTGCTAACTAATGGAGTTAATCAGCCTGTCTGAATGAACTGAATGAGGAAATGTTTTAAAAGACACAGGTAGCTGCAAGACAGAGAGACTGTTTTCCCCAGAGACGGGGGAAGATAGAAGTACTCCCCAGCCGCGAAGCTGGTTACAGAGGACTGACAGAGGAGTTTCTCTGGGCTCAAGTGGGACTGAGTTCTCCTAGGAAGAAAGGAGGAGAGACCATGCTGAAGTAGGGACATCTGCTCCAAAGGACTGACAGATAAGAAAAAACAATTTATTGTTATGTGCAGAGACTGTGTTACATGGTTGCATATGCCAGGGCATGTTTTGGCTTGGGAACCAGCTTAGCTGGCCATGCAGTTAGTGAGGACGAAAGCTATGGTGTAGTTGGCTTTCCCTAAAGGGAATATGAGTTATTTTTATGTGTTGTTTTGATTTAAATGGGCGGTAGGCCTGGTATATGATTTAATCCCTGTAAATAAAACCCCTGCAGTTAAACGTTATACAGTGTTCCCGGCCTTAAATTGGGATAAAAGGGACTGCAACGTGGTCTGGGCATCACAGTATTTATTATAAATGATTATGGATTTTATTTATTCTTATTCTCTTTGTTTATTGCCTTAGGATATATTGCGATAATTATGTATAGATATACGTTAACACACACATTCCCAGTAATCTCAAACGCCAAAACCAACAACATCATACATATATTTATGTCAAAAGGAGTGCTACTGAGTGTGGCGAATGTACACAATGTCAAGGTGTAACCAAATTTAATTTAATTTGGGAGGTTTTCTCATTTTGCTGTATGGACAAGACACACTGAGGTTGTTTCCCCTCATACAGAGGTACAAGGAAAGGTTCACAGTTTAGTGATAGGACCTGCAAATTTGGTTATACCTTGACGTTGGTATGCAGGCTTATGACGCTCTGGCAAAAGGATTTAACTAAATAACCAAGAAAATATTATTATTGAAGTATTTGTACTTTATACTTATTACCATACATGTTTTGTCAATTCTATGTAGCATTGGGCACCTCTGTTTTTTCAGATATATGTATTTTCTGATGACTATTTAATATAAATATTCTATAATGGGCATGATTGGGCAATTAAATTAATAGAGTATTAAGGTTCTTATATGTGCCAATGCTGATATAACAAACAGAACAACATATATGACTGTATTTAGATTAATGGTATATATATCTTTTTAGAGAATAGTATTTAAATATTAAATTTATATTATATGTAACTAAAGAATGTTATATTTACATGGGTTTTAATGTTCTATTTGTATGATCAGCATATGTTGAAACTTATTTTTCTTGTATGTTAATGGCAAAGATGGCTATGCCTTTGCCACCTGTTATTATATTGTCTTAATATGTATTGTGTTCTAAAGAAATTTATGTATGTGGAGGATTTAAAAGGATAGAGCATAAAATATTTAACAACTATTTGGGATATGATCATCTGTGTTAAACTTGTTTGGGTGGCATTTTATGAGTCCCCCTTTTGTTGCCCTCCGTATGCATCAGTTTCAGTTTTTTTCTTTATTAATTTGTCTGTTTGTAGATGTTTGTATGTGATTAAAGTTTGTAGCCCCCTTTCCCTATGACTATGGGGCCCCTACTCTTCTCAGTGTTCATCAATGATCTTCCTACAGCTTGTAAGGGAGCCTCAATACACATGTATGCAGATGACACAATCTTATTTGTACACAACCATAGCCTCTCCGACCTAGAACACATACTTCAATCTGACTTTCTGAGACCTGAAAATTGGATTTCCCAAAACAAATTGTTTTAAACACTGACAAGACTGTAACAATGGTATTTGGGACCAAGGCTAAATTTCTAAAGCTTCCAATGACTGAGCTCTAGATCAGAACCAAAGCTAAAACCACCCTAACTCCTGTTACTAGTTTCAAATACATGGGCATATGGTTTGACTCCCATTTAACATTCGGGATGCACATTGATACCCTGACATCCAAAACCCATGCCAACCTACTTTACTTTACAGGAACAAATCCTCCCTAAGTCTGCTGGTCAGAAAGCGTATTGCACAGCAGATGCTAATGCCAATTATTGACTATGGGGACATAGTATACGGCATGGCACCCCAAACCCACTTTAGCAAACTTGACACCCTCTACAATTCAATATGCTGTTTTGTTCTCCAATGCAACTACAACACACATCACTGCGAAATGCTCAAAGAACTAGATTGGTCATCACTTGAGTCTAGACGCAAAGTTCATCTTTCCTGTCTTGCCTTTAAATACTTTCTGGGCAAGCTACCCATCTATCTGAACAAGCCCCTAACCCCTACCACATGCAGCACTTATCATCTGCGATCTGACTGTAAAAGACATGGTC